>NW_013665673.1:363719-369992 GCF_000517525.1 Limulus polyphemus | reverse complement strand
ATTCAAGCAAGAACTATCTGGGGTTGGTGCCAGTCTTGAGAGAAGATGGGTTTTCTGTGGCTTTGAGACAAGTGTTAATCCAAGAAAGATCTTGTGCATTTGATGGATATTAATCTCATGTATGGGAGCTATGCTTGCAGTTACATTCTTTTTTTTTATGTAATCATTAAAAGAGAAATGCTAATCTGTATTAGATTTTTAGTTTACCAAGTTCTGAAACTTTTCTCTTTAACTGATTATTGTATACAATTTTTGTGTTGTATTTAATCAAACTCCACTTTGAAGTATTTATTAGAAATAACATGTGAAGCAAGGTAAGTTTTCTCAAGATCAAAAGATTAAGTTAGCTGATAGCCAGATCTAATAGATAATTCAAATGAGTCCCACCCCCCTCCTACTGTTATCATATAATGTTTAACATAATCTATTAGTGGGATTTATAGTCACAAACATGAAATATGTAGTCTTATATATATATATGTGTCACTTGTCACTGTAATATTAGCCTGTTATTACTTCAGCTGTCATTATAGTTCAAATCATTTAATATTAATGTTAGAAAGACTGGTAGTCATGATAAACATGGGTTATTGTATAAAATTCTCATTGTTTTACCATTGAAACAAGAATTCATCACTTTGTACTTCTTATCATTGTTGTGGCTACACACTCTTGCAAACTGGTTTATTGATTTGATTTCATTTTCCCATCAACTTTGTAAGAACTGAAGTATTTTCTCTACAGATTTTTTTACTACTCATATTTTCACACATTACTGGGAAAGTTTCCATACTGTGATATAAATCAGACATATGCTTTTTATACTTGAAAAATAATATTGAGAGAAATAGTTGCAAGTTTTGACTTGTTAATAATAAAAACAAAAAAGGTTACGTTACTAATTGGTAAAGATAAAACTCTTTGTATACATAGGTTATCATAAGCTTTCTGACACACACATTTCTGAACAGTATATACTAAACTTGACTGTAAGTTTGTACAAATGTGTTCAGTTTTATTTATGGTGCCGAAATTTATAAAGGTGGATTAGTGTTTCATTTCTTTATCTGTGAAAGATGAACACTTGAGCATAAATTTGATTTTAATTTTGCTTTAGATGTAACATCAAAAATCTTTTTTTGTTGTTGTTGTTTTTTGGGTAAACTCTCGTAAAAGAAATTTTGTGTACAGAAGTCCATGTGTTTATAATTTGTTTCAGATATATGTACATGTACAACACTAGAAGACAATAAATGTTAAAGATGGTGAGGATCTGAAGCAGATTTTAATAACATTTTACAAACAAGAAACTTCCAGTTCTCTCATCAAATTAAGTAAGGTTATATGTCATGGCAATCCTTCTAGAATATACTTTGTTAATACTGGAGTATTGTACAATCTAAATATATAGAGATAGGAAAATATATATCTAAATTGTATTAAATGTATTATCTCCCAGAGTTTATCAGGATAATTTTGTTTTTGAAGGTATGAATTGTTTTTCTTGAGTTAAAATGTAAAACTTTGGACATATCTTAGCCTGCACACTTAGAAAAATGTAGATCAGGTAATGAAAGAGAGAAAGAACTTAAAAATAGTTATAGAAAATGAAATGTGACAGTATCCAGCAGTGACTTCATGAATTTGGATGACACATTGTCTTTTTCATAGAAGTATTTAGTTACAGTATTGGACAGATTGCAGACTTTGTACACCCTCACAGATGTAAAAGATGTTGGTTAAACTTTTTGAATTTGTTTCCAGAGAATACATTTCACTTGAGAGAGCCTGTAAAACATTGTTATTGTACTATACCTGAACATGACAGGTATTTGAATAGTACTTGATCTAGAAGAAATATAGAAAATATTTAAGGTTTGTTTGTTTGTCTGGACACCATGTAGAAACTTACACAAGTTAAAAAGGTGTGTTTGTACTTTCTTTGAAGACATCTACAGTACAAAGATGCTTTTGCCTAATAAAGATTGATTCTACCCTTAATGTTCTGTCTAGCTCTACTTGACTGTGTGTCTTAGGTATCTAGTGTCAGTATTTGTGAGTAAAAGTAGACCAAAAAGAAAGAATAATACATTTACAACAGGTAATAGCAAACTGGAAGTGTGTTGCTCTACTGTTTGGACTGTACAATGCTCCAGTAACTTTAAACAGATTAACAAAATGTGTTATAGAAGGGTTGCCAAGACACATGACCTTACTTTAATTTGATGACATCATCATAATGAAAATCTTACATTGGTGATTTTTGGCGAACTTTAGATAGTAATTGGAATTTTAAGACAGATAAGCCAATTAAAGAAGTGTAAATTCACTCACCACATAGTGTGTTATATTGAAACTTGACTGTTAAGAAGCCTAGTTAGAGTTTGCAAACAGAAGTGTCATTGGATGTGTGGAAAAACGATGTCAAAGCACTTCTTAAGAGTGTGGTTGTTGAAGTTCTTAGCTTACTTAAAGCAGTATAAAAATTGGAATAAATTCATCATGGTAAAATCACATTATTTAAAAAAATTTGGTTAAAGATATTTGCTGTAACAAGCTAAAAATTAAATGTTTACATAAAAGCTGATTAATAATTTCGTATTAAGATAGAGAATTGGCATATAACTTCATTTTGATCAAAGTTACTTTGAATACATATTTCATACTGAAGTATGAAAAGTAATTGATGAAAAGAAAACTGACCCAACAGATTCAGTCTTCTTTAGATGGAATGGTAGAATAGTATAAGAGTATGATGTTAAACCAACTATCCATTTATTAAATGTGGACAAAAGATCTGCCATTGTAATTCTAATACTCATTATAAACTGAAGATACTGCTGTATTTTAAGTATGATTTCTCCAAGGAATGGTAAAACTAACACATATTGCATCACTCAGTTGAAAGATACTACTGACACTGTAAGTTTGCCCATGAAAATCTGAAATTACTGAATGACAATCTTCAACGGCAAATATGGGCTATCAAGGTAAGTTTTAGAAAAGATATCTACCGACAACATACAAATATATCGAAAAACAAAAAGTATTTTATTAAAGGTACACGAATAGCACCTTTATATTGTGCCATAGGATACCGAAAGATATGTAGAGCCTTTTTTTAGGGCAAGTCCATGTTTTTAATAACTATTTATTGTGTTATGAGTTTAATATTATATTCCCGTTAATTGTATTGTGTTAAGTTATTTATTCATGCTATTAACGGGCAATTTTATTAATGAATGGTGAGGTGTAATGGTTGTGAACTATTACTTTACGTTTTTGTTGGAAGTGAGAATAGGTTGTTGTTGTAGCCTGAGAAACTGTGCAGAAGTTATTAGTGTTGGTTTCATGGTTCGGAATGGTACAACAGCTGGGGCTAGGAGATCATCTACAACTTATAGCCAGATCTGAAGCTACTCAAGACTTGAACACAGAGTTTAACGAGCTCAGAAGTCGACACAGAAGGAAACTTACTTTGGTTGAGTGTAAAAGCTACCAGGTAATTATGAACAGTATTAAAGCAAGAAGGTTAAGTTCATTATAGAATAAACCCAGGTAAAAATCCTGAGAGCTATGATTAAAGAAAAGAGGAGAGAGAGATAGCATTAACAGAAGCCACACTGTACGAATTGCATTTAAAATTAACCAAGAACATCCATAAGTACTGTTGGACAGGTTAGATTCGTCTAGTTGGTTGAAGAGTGAAGAATAAATAATAAGGTGAAATTGAGTAAGAAACTAAATAATTTGATGAAGAAAAAAAAAAGAGGAAAGTTTAAAATATAAACCGAATAATAAGATTCCAGCCCTAGAAGATAAGTACAATAAATTACTATCAAACCCTAAAGTTGTTAACTTGTCAAATGAGAATGTGTCATCTAAACAAGTGGAACTTTTAAGTTTAGCTTTAATTTTTTTAGTTAAAACAACAATTGTTCAGTGAAAGATAACCTTATTGTATCAATAGAAGCATGTTTTAAAAGATTAAAAGTGAATGATAGGATGAAGCATGTAGTTAGAAAAGAATTAGGTAATGAATTATTGAACCAAAAGGGTAAACCTAAACTTAAGTAAGGATGAGGTGGAACAGTTACGGGTATTAGAGAAAAATGATAAAATTGAAATTACTAAAGCAGATAAAGGAGGTCAAGTTGTAATATAGGAAAAATGTGTTTATAAAAACAAAATCAAAGAATTGTTGGAGGATGGTTGTTATGAACAAGTAAAAAAGATTCATATTAGTTTTAAAATGGAAGTTAAAAACTGCTGTCTTGACACCGTAAGAAAGAAAAGACTTCGTACCCTCAATGTTCATTGTACCAACATTTTTTGCTCTACTTAAAATCTACAAAATTGGTATCCTCTTTCCTCCAGTTGTGGACAATGTAGGTTCATCATTTTATCCTTTAGCAAAATTTATTTGTCGGAATTGTTCGTTTTTAACGAACTCTCATGATTATATAATAGAAAATTCGTTTGATTTTGTTAACAAAATCTTGGGGATAAATATGGAATTAATGGATAAATTAGCCCCTTTTGACATTGTATCGCTGTTTACGAATGTTCCAGTTAAGGAGGCACTGGATTGCTTAGAAAATAGATTACTTGGGAGTAAGGAATTTTCTCTGCTTCAGGTGAACAAAGTTTTAAAGCTTACCCATGAATGTGTGACAAACGCATATTTTATGGTGGGCAATACTTTTTTAAACATATTAAAGGTTTAGCGATGGGGTCTCCCCTGTCCCCACTTTTATGTGAATTATTCATGTTTAATTTTGAAATGAAGATGTGTAACACATCTGAGGTGAAACCTTTAGTGTGGTTAAGGTACATAGATGACATGTTTTTAGTGTGGCGGAATGACATTGGGACTTTACTAGAATTTGAAAACCATCTTAATTCAATCAGTCCTACCATCAGCTTTACATTAGAGATGGAAAAAGAGGGTCAGCTAAACGGGACGATAGACGACTCTTAACTTCTTTATAGAAAGCCACTTTCTGTAGCAGTTCCACCACACAATAGATCGTGTCATCCATGGTTCCAAAAACTATCTTCCTCTTCCACATTTGTGTTTACAGCGTTAAAAATATGCGTTTATGATTGTGCTGTGATAGCAGAGTTAAGTTTCTTTAAACAGGTAGCCAAGGATATAAACCCGAAATTATTAACAGATTGCATCATAAACATATCAATGAATTAAGAATGTTAGGATTGTACAAAGTCAGAGGGAAAATGTAAAGTAGATAACATGAGAGTTTGTTTACCGTATGTTCAAGGCTTATCTACGCTAATATGTAATATAATGAAAAAATACATAGAATGTAGTATAAGATTCTCTTCGCTTTGTAAATTATATAGTCTCACAAGTACAAAAGATAAAATAAAGAAACTGATAAATGTGGGATTTACAAAATTTCATGTATCTGTGGTATAATTTACATTGGCCAAACGTGTAGAAATTTAAAAACGCGGTAAAAAATATAAAGTAAATTAATCGGTATTAGCTAAACATGTGGCGGAAAGATCTCGTGTTATAGACTGACGTTTCATGAAGTTGATAAAATAGGTAGAATTTAAAATTGAATTAAATATCAGCGAAACTGTTGAAATAAAGATATCGTATTGAACAAGGAAGCTGGTCAAGGTCTACAAATAATAAAGTACTGGACAGATGTTTTTTAACTCTGGGTATACAAGTCCAAACCATGCCTTTACCGTTACTCTTTTTTCATCCTCGAGTGTTGTATTTAAAACAACTTCACGTAAACTACTTTGTTTTGCGTATACTCTATTTACTATTTTATTCACTTGTTTACAGCCAAATAGATCTTCCAACGTTTTAATTATTGTAGAGGTATAACTAAAATCCTACTACTTAGATCTCTGTTCATAAATGTTCGGTTACCAAGTGTGTTTTTTTTAATTTAAGGTCACGAATTGTTATGTATCAAATTTTATTATATTACGTTTTGTTTTCACTCTGATTTCAAATCTTATACTTCATCCCACGCCTTAAACAGAAATAACTCAATAAATCAATTCCTGAACACCCTTGGTATCGTTATTATTATTATCATACCTAAATACCTACCACTATTGAAATGAGGAAAATACCGTTATTCCTGAAGATGACCAGGTGGTTAGGGCGCTCGACTCGCAATCTGCGGGTCGCGGGTTCGAATCCCCGCTACACCAAACATGCTCGCCCTTTCAGCCGTGGGGGCGTTATAATGTGACGGTATATCCCACTATTCGTTTGTAAAAGAG
>NW_013665673.1:359125-363120 GCF_000517525.1 Limulus polyphemus | reverse complement strand
GTGAATTCTGCGTTCAAATTATGTTTGGTTTCATGATACCACACCGTAATTCGTATTTTATAAACCTTAAACAATATAAAATTATTGTGCTAACTGTTAAAGCTTCATATTAAATTTTATAACAACAACATAGCTTTTACTACCTTCTAAGAATATACTATGAATTAAGTTACTTTTTTTTATCACTCAGCTTCTTCCCGAATAGTTGCCCAACACATCTGGATTGCTTTGGTCTATTACAGTAAACTTTACAATATATTCTACCGTTTTTTAGTGGAATATGAGAAGTATTCAACATGATCACAACTATACAAACTTTTTAGACCCCCATATTCGCATTTTAATGCTTGTGTATTTTTATTTTTTGCATACAATGTGGGACACCTTGTTTACCTCTAATCTTGATGACATTACTAATAAAATGTCATTACTAATCTACCCCATTACTACATCTACATAAGGGCAGAATGGATTCTAAAATTCTACCGGGAAAAAAGGTAAAGCGGTCAAAAATCTGTCATAAACATAACAAAGATACATACTTAAGAATTTATGTGTAATTTAATGTTAAAACATAGTCATACATAATGCACACGATCAGTAATTATGAAAACATAGAGGAGACCTTCACAAGATATGAGTTAACGTCTTCAACAGAAATATTGTTAAGTAAATGCTTTTCAATGCACATAATTATTGGTAGAATTAACACACATGTTAATATAAATGTTAATGTGAAGGCAATAGACAATAATAACTTCTATATTGTATTGTCAGAGTATTAATGTATTTTTTCCAAAGGGATACTCCGGGATTCTGCCCGATTTCATGTGAGCCATTATGCGCCTTCATCTACATCTACTTATACAATTAATATTATAATTGTAACATAAGGTCATCATAGCGTTTTGCTTTAGGCGTCTACTTAAATAACAATACTGCATATAGCTAACGTTACTAATCTAGAGGCACTGTTGTGGTATTCAAGAACACTAGCGATATCTTTTTTAGCTTAGAAAGGTGAGCATTTCCTGTTCACTAAGAATTATCAGAATTCTGTTCACACACACACATATAGGTTGATTAGACAATACAAGAAGAAACTATGTGTGCTCTACGGTAAATTTCAGTAAAACGTTGCAGGTTTTCCACTATGGCTGGGTGAAATCTTATCCTTTGTTTAATACATAAAACATTCCATCTCTGTTGTGTTAGGTGAACAATGGATAGCACAATTAAGACTCGCTTCAACAGACAATTGTTTACAGTGTTGGGTGTGGCGATAACACACATTTCGCTGTATCTCTTAAAGCGTATGCTTACGAAGCTTTTTGATCGTAGCTACACTAACTGGGATGAACGCCAAGTGGTTCTCAATGATTTATCGTGTAACAAGGTAAACGTAAACTGATCCTTAACCAAACATGTTTGTACAAAAGTTGAGTATATTATATCAAAACGATTTTGGAGCCTCATTACGTCGTTACGCTCTATATCACCGTGTACGGTTATGCTCTATCTGACGATTCTGCATCTTAAAAATAGCCCGGCAGCATTGTTTCAATTGGAAAAGCCTTCATCATAGAGCTGTAATGTTCAAAGTGCACCCCTCCTCCCTGCATATTTTCCATAATCCGTTTAATTCAAAGTACCTGTTTCAACAGTCTAATATCATAGAAATTTTGGTGCTGCTTCTGGCGACTTGATCAGTATGTTTTTGTAAGGAAAAGCTTAAATATCCACTTCATTTGCTAGCTGCTTGAGGTTTATGATGGTGGAACAGATATGTTGTACAAGCATCTTCTGTATCCGTGATTTGCGTTGCTTTTCCTGACAGAAATCCACCTTGGTTATGTCGTGTAGTGTTGCTTTTGCCAATGACTTTTGTTTTTGTGGATTCTAACCTGCTACAAGATACTATACGTTGCTTTCTAAAGCAGGGGTATTACTTGTTGCAGGTCTCTTTCTAGATGGTTCTGATGATAAAGTTAATTTATATTCCCTTTTTTCCAATGCCATTAAGTACAAGAGATATCATCATCTTAGAAATTCTAAATCCCTGATCTGAACACATTTTTATGATCAAGGTGTATGAATATTTTGTGTCAGAAAGGGTTGTTACATACCATTCCCAAAATTGATCAATTTTCGGTTGCATCACAGTACCTATGAATTTCAACCAATGTTAAAATGTAGTTCTAATAGATGGAGTTCCACTGCAACTTTATATTAGCTGTGATTGTCACGCAATTTGCTGATTTACATTTTTAAAATAATTTTAATAGGAAGTACTCATTCCTTTATATTTGATACAAAAATACAACTCCCAATAAATCTAATGTATTGTCCACCTCCTGGAGATAATATGCCACAGTGTCCACAGGAATATGTGAAGTGGTTGAGGTCTAGGCTAGTTGACACGTGAATTTGTGCATCAGAAGCTAAGAAAAGCTACGATGTGGTAGAAGAGATGTTATGATGAAACAGTGAGAAGACTGGTTTCGTAAGTGCTATCAGCGTAAAAGTAACTTGGGTCCATTTGAGTTGGTCTTTTATTTTCAGACAACTTAATTCATCAAACTGTGAGCTGCAGCATTCATATAGCATATGTACGCACTTTAGATATGTTGATAAATTAAACCCATATGTCACTAATGAACTTCTCATGCACTCGCTGTATTAGTAATCACAGGTGAAGATGGATAAATCAGGGTATATCGAGAGTTTTGCTTTGTATTATATCGATTCGGTTAATGAGGATGAAGATTCTGGAAGTATTTGGCTGTTCAAGAATAGTTAGATGAGAAAATGTCAGTTTAAGAGCTTTGTGATAGTTCTGACAATTGTCCAAGGCGCTGTATTCAACATCCTGATCAATATGGCTGGGATTACTTTTCTGGCCAACAGTTAGGATGGTGGATTAATTGCAAAAAAAATGGTATACTTTCTGAGCTTTTAAGTAGTGTTTCAGAGTAAGATGTCTATTGGGCATTGATTATTAACTGTTATATTACTATACAGTTAGAACTGCTGATGTGCAGAGATATAATACCTAGAACATAGACATAGTCCAAAAACTAAGCTGAAGGGGGTATTGTGAGCTTTTAAATGATTTTTGATAGTGAAATGTTTGAATAACATATTGTAATGACTTTCTAGCTGAGTAATAGCCAAGTTTATGTGGAGCAAACCACATGTTACTCGCTAGAAATACAGTGTTGATATTAATGAAGGTATGCCGAAACAATTAACAGTTAACATGGCTAGAAGTAATTACTAGCTGTAAGCTCAAAATATTGTGGTCGTTACTTTCCAAAAACTTGGGTGAATTTTGGATGAGCATAGACAGGATGTTTGTATATAAGAAAAGACCTGAGTACTATCGTGTAAAGGTAAATGTGATTTTAAATTATACTGAAGTTTGAGTGCATTATATTGAAATGACTTTGAATATACAAATCAGCAAGTCACATTAAAATCACAATCGATATAGATTATTCATAGAACAATATGTACCAGAACTACATTTTGACATTGTTTGGTATTACATAAGTAGTATGATGCCACCGAAGATTGATCACTTTTGGGAAGGGTATGTAGCAATTCTTTTCTATACAAAATATAGAGACACTCAGATCATAAAGATGTGTTCATACCAAGGATTTACAATTTCTAAGATTGGGATATCCTTTGTACTTAGTGGCATTGGAAAACAAAAAATATGGGACAACTTCGGGTTCCAGGACCACCCAGAAAGAGACCTGCAATACGTCATACCCCACCTAAGGTAAGCAAAATGCATCATCTTGTAAAATATGAGAATTATCGAACACAAGGTTCACTGGCAAAAGCCGTTCACTTGCCTCATGCAACAGTATATGAAGTTTGTTTGTTTTGAATTTCGCGCAAAGCTACACGAGGGTTATCTGCGTTAGCCGTCCCTAATTTAGCAGTGTAAGACTAGAGGGAAGGCAGCTAGTCATCACCACCCACCG
>NW_013665673.1:330464-358565 GCF_000517525.1 Limulus polyphemus | reverse complement strand
GGCTACTCTTTTACCAACGAATAGTGGGATTAACCGTCACATTATAACGCCCCCACGGCTGAAAGGGCGAGCATGTTCGGTGTGACGGGGATTCGAACCCGCGACCTGCAGATTGCGAGTCGAGCTTCCTAACCACTTGGCCATGCCGGGCCATATATGAAGTAATCAAGAAGGATATCCATCTGGAAAATATGACACATCTCCTCAATCATCACATACCTCAAATGTGTATGGAGAAGGAAATTGTTATTCACACTACTCCATACGACGACGTACCAGTCAAGTTGTCGGACACATCACCTATGGATTTCTATAGATTGGACTTTTGAGATGGGTACTACAGAAGCGACGTCTTCATACACTAGCTAAAATATGGAAAGCATACAGAGAGAATTGTTATTATGAACTCTGTTGAAACTGATTTTGTTTGTTGTAAAACACAAAGATGCATAGTGGGATATCCATGCTCTGCCAACTGCAAAGAGTGAAACCCTACTTTAGCATTATAAGGCCACTGACTTATCACTGAACCACTGGGGGGGGGGGAGAGCTTTTGAAATGAAAACTACGTTGCAGACCTACATAGAGGTCGTTAGATACAAATGGATTGTAAAAACATGATGATGTTCGAAAATTGTTTTCGTATAATATACTCAACCTCTGTATTTACCAAAAAGTTCATACCGATGAGTATGTGACCCCTGCACATTACTTACAGATGCACACTGAAGAGGGTTATGATCTTAATTAAGTAGATGTGCAAGTTGGCTAATTTTTGAGCGGCAAATTGCATACGCAGCTCTACCCATAGACAGATCCAATGAAAGTCTACATGTAAAAGTGAACTCCCAGTCCATAAATGAGATTTATTTTTGAAGCTCTTGTAATGCACCTAAATTGTCTTTCCTTAAAAGTTTTGCAGGTTATTTCAAGAAAACTGCACTCCTTCGCCTTTTTCTCTTGAAAATGCAGAAAACATGCACACATTTGCTAAAGATGAGCAAAATCTCTGCAAGGATTTTCAGTAGCGTTCATTCTCCAAGAAAATTGTTGTAAAATAGGGGAACTGGAATGGAACACCTTTATTTTCTCAAAATCAAGATTTTGCTATCCAATCTTTATAAATAGACATATTTATAAAGGATGCATTTACATGAAAATGTTTTGCAACAAAATCATGAACAAACATATCATTAATATCTTTCTGAGATCCCAATTTAGACACCAGTTTCGTTTCAACACATGTCAACAACGACAATAAGCATAATGTATACAATATTGTCCGCACACAGACAAATATGATCCTTGCAGTACTTTTTTGTTGTAAGTCCATGTTCAACAGTTCTTCTTGACGAATTTTCATATGTTGGGGTTATCTGGAGGCAGTCCAAATGGATCAAAATTTTTGTTCTTTCTCATCTCGACTAAAGTAAATACAGACCTAGTGGCTATCAGGTGTATGACTCGGATTTAGCTTGATGATGTATAGTTGTTTTTCTGTATGATCAGGTAGTTGATCACTGACAAATACACCTCCAAGTTTCTTTCACGTGCACAAATCGAATATATTTCTAGTGTTTATAGCTTCTTAAATATCAGTTATGATGTTTCTAGACTGATCAATTGCTAAAATTGACTGGAATTCTGCACAGGCGATAATATTTATAGTGTTGAGTAAGGCACAATCAAAAAGTATTTCAATTCGTAAGTTCCCTGTTTCACCAAATTAAAGTGTGAATTTCCAGCAGAAATATCGGGTGTCAGATCAAAGACAAAGAGTGTATATCCTCCTGAGTATTCATCATATCCTATAACAATTTCTTGATCTTGAAACTGTTTTCCCATTCCACTAAATAATGTTTCATAGTTTCATGCATACAGTTCAGCAACAAAACCGAATTGAAAAGGTCGAGCAGGAATCTGTTTTTGATCCACATTGATTGCCTCGAAATTGATACTGTAATGTTTAAAATTGTACAGGTTTTTTGTCCATGGTCCATTAAATACATCTTTATCAACACATTATATAACAAGATGTGTAGATGTTTGATCTAAAATGCATTATTGATAGTTGCTTGTAAGTTTCACTGAGGAATTAAAAACGATTTGCACACTATATATTTCAAATGATATTTAGCTGTTCCTTCCTGAAATGCTTTAGCATGTGACAGAACGACTGACAAGCTGATCTTGACTTTTCTGGCATAGATAGAAACATGTTGTAGTACAATTTTGAATCCCAATTTATCGTTTGACATCATACAAAACTGATCTTTACCTTGCACGACCCGGAGTTTTAGAGTTACACCATTGGGCAAGAACTTGTTCTTAAAAAGATGTCTGGGTGTAGACGACTGATCATGTCGAACGTTTGACTACCATGTGTATCTATGTGGTGATCTTTGATTCCGTTGTTCTCACCATCATTAAAATCGAGATAGTCAAAACTACCTGCAGTGTTTTTTATCCACATAGATGATGTTAAATGACTTCTCTTAATTTTCTCTTTATAACTCAGTAAAGTTTCTATGTAGACCTTATACACGTAAAGATTGTGGACGAAGAAATGAGCTTGTTATTCAGGTGTACATACACTTGAGAAAATAAAGGATGACGCAACAGGTTGACAGGAGCAGAGTTATCTTCATCCTTTTTTATGTTGGTCCCATCTGGTTTGACAATGTTTGCCTTTACATGAAGATATGGTTGTGCCGGATCTAAGTATTCATCTCGCAAACCTAAAATAGAAAATTTGATGGGTCCTCTGTCAGCCACTGAAGATAGAGAATATTATTTCGTCTACTGACCTTCGTCAATCACGGTTTGTATTGGAGGGAGAGAAAGTAAGTCTAAATCAGACTTTGTACACTAACAAGACTTTTCATGCAGTAGGAGAACCATCATTACTTGTCAAAATCATTACTTGTTCTTGGTCTCTTGGCGTTAGTGGTTCTGAACTTGGGACTTTTCTGTTTCTTCTTTTTATTAGGTACAGCAATCTATTTGACATCTTAAAGCAAGGTTCTGATCTCCTTGTATTGCTCGTCGTTTTCCAGCATCAACAAAAGATTTTCTTTGTATGGCATTTAATGCTAAGTTTATGCCTGACTGAACATCTTGTTTCCCTAAGGTTAACACTCCTTCTTTTAGAAATGGTGTAACTTCATGAAACAAGTTAGTCAAAATGTCTCCCAATCTGTGGCCTTGTTACAATTGACTATCAGCACATTAAGGTTTGTTTGTTTTTAATTATGCACAAAGCTACACAAGGGCTATCTGTGCTCTGCCCACCACGGGTATCGAAACCTGGATTCTAGCGTTGTGAGTCCGCAGACATACCGCTGTGCCACTGGGGGGGCACATAATAAGGTAAGCCACTTCCCACTTGGTAACCATATTATGCATAATAGACGGCTTGTTCATAATAGTAAGGCACTCTCATGATGTCAAAGATGACGAAAATGAAGTGGTATGACGACTCTCACTTCAAACAAATTGACCCATGTTGTCTTTCATACTGATCTCAATAGTTTGAAAACTTTGTATAGAAACAGGTCTGTCATGAGGATTTGTAAATGTTTGAGTGATCGTGTCTCCATCCTGACCTTTAACTTGAACAATTTGAATCAGCAGTACACATGCATCACCAACAATACTAAGTTCCACAATATCTGAGTAAACATGAACAAATAAAATCCACCCTGCGTGTTAATATTATATGGAACTATAGTGGGCTCTGTTATAATGTGAGTAAAATCAAATCCAAGTAGTACTGATAGTACAAGATCAAGTGTTATAAAGGCTCCTTCATTTATGTTAACCCTTACTTTTTAGGTGAATGAATCATAAGTAAATATAGGTTCATTGTTAGGTTTAGGAAGTGATTCTTCTACTTGGTTTAAGGTTCTACTTAAATATTCAGGTTCTTTGTAATGGTCTAATTTAATTGATTATGGTAGAAGAGTGAGTGTCAGAAAAGTAAGATAACCATCCTGTACCATCAGGCACTTTATACCAACTATGTGGATACTGTAGTTCAGCCAAGGCCACTTCCCATACATCTCGGAAGATAAGTGACACAGTTTGTCAGAGTATTGCTAGCAAAATAGTTCATAGAACTGTTTTTAGGTAATGCCACATACAGCTAATCTCTGCTGAATAACAAGAATTAGTGTTTTGCTTATCATTTTATGATGGCTGGCAATTCAGATGTGTTTGATGGATCCAACTATTAAACTTATCAGAATATCCTTTTCACCTTACGAAATACTGTTTATTTTTATCCCTTCCTTGTTCACATAATACTTCTTCTATAGTATAGACGTCATTGGGGGACTTTATAACACATTGTAGTTCAGATTCGTAAAATGTTCCATTTAATTTTTCCCCAAGAGATTGTCTTGCAGTTTATACACTGGTGGATTCTTCTTTGTTCTCTCATAAATCGTAAATATTTTGTCTGTCCATCCAGGCATATAGCCTTTCGTAAATTGATGCTTCACTTTACTAATATGTACTTAATTGCCTACTTTTAATTGAAATTTTATTTTGGTGGGTGGTTTTTTAAAGGGTTTTACACATCACAAACTGGTTACAGTGATTAACAGTTATATACTTGTAAGTTCAACGATGAGTAAAATAGTGCCACATTCCAGTTTTAAGAGTGCAATTAAATCTTTCTACTATAGACGCTTTTATTTCATTATGTGAATATTTTGTTCCTTGAGATAGTGTTGAAATAGTCAATAAATAAATTCTGTTTCAGAATCAGTTTGAAGTTTACGGGGTTTTCGACCCTGTTTTAAAATCTGCTTAAAAGCTTTGATGAGTGTCACACCTTTCTTATCCTCAAGCAGAACAACCTATGCATATTTATACAATACATCGATACACATGAGTAAATACTAAAACTGATTGTTATATTGACTTAGGTTAGAGAGATCCACCTGACATTGTCCCTGAAACGATCATCCAATTTCTCGAAAATTTATACCTTACTGGTTTGTGTAGAGTGTATATATTCTGACGACGTAACCAGTCTTTGACCTGTTTTCAGAGTGACGGATTTACCTAATGCTTTCGTAGATCTAAATAAAGGTTCCACTCTGCTGAAACTAGCAGGATGTGTAGTGGTATAATAGACAGACTGTAGTGTTTTAATAGATATTATTTTCAACGGCTATACCATCTACTTTTGCTTAGTTTACCATCAACTTTGTCTCTAATAGTAATGATAATTTGGCCTTTACAACAGGCAGTATATTAAATCTTAGATGGCTCAAAATATTACCAAGCTCAAAAAGCTGACAACAACCAATGGCAACACTCAGGAGACAAATGAATGAATAATACAATACTACTTTATTAAAAATGAACCTATTTAGATACAGTATATTAGGTCTTTTAATAGATGCATCATGTTTCATATAATATCTACATTTCCACCAATTTATTGGGGAATATTAATATCTGATAATCATTCTGCAAATTCTGTCCATCTGGGAGGGGTAAAATTATTTCATTTTCGTAGCATGTGATTAATTAGGGCGATTATGTTACTGTTCGGGATGGATCTTCCACTAATCACTAATTCTCCTCGATCATTCCACGTTAGATCCCCACTGGAACGTATCAAGTTGATAAAATTTCAGCTTTCTTTTTATATTTTTGAGGAATGCTGTCGATAATCTAAGTTTTCACGAGTCGGCAATTCCATATTAATTTTAATCACTAATTCTCCTCGATCATTCCACGTTAGATCCCCGCTGGAACGTTTCAAGTTGATAAAATTTCAGCTTTATTTTTATATTTTTGAGGAATGCTGTCGATAATCTAAGTTTTCACGAGTCGGCAATTCCATATTAATTTTAATGGGTTCCATGGCTTTCAAATGAAAGGTCTGATGACGTTTTTGCAGCTGGTTTATCATTTTTGCTTTATTGCCTATGGTAACACATTATTTTGTATGATAGAATTCATATCATTATTTATATAGTTTAATATTTTATGTTATGGTCTTTCATAAACTTTGGATTGACAAAGCGAGTGTACCAGTTCTTCAGGAACGAGAATGATTCGTTTTGTGTGTTCTGTACATTTAAATCCCAACAGCTTTACCAATATCCCTTCTGCCAAAGCAACAAATCAATGGTAGAAACACTTTCTTTTTGTATTAGTAAGTTTCTTTTCTATTTAAGGGATGTTTTCTTGGCAGCCAACTCTCTCAGTAATGACTTGTATCGTCTAAGTTTCTGCTTTTGTATGTTCATCATTTAAAGCACATACACAAATACACAATTCATTTTTAGCTCTGAAAATTATTCTTTTAATCTGTTGCTTTAAGTAATGCGTGGAGCAACTTTTGATGCTGTTTACCTCTACGTTTTCTGATGAATAAATGAAAATAGGTTGTAAGTACAACATACAAAACTGTTTATTTATACATCCATGTAGATATAGTAACACGTCATGAACTTCTAGAAGGATCCTGTCCCTTCCTGAAGTCTCGAGAGGCTACTAGATATGCGGTAGTCTTGTATATATAAGACGGTCAAGACGTGATGGCAACAATGTGTAATTGACAGTTGAGTCGAGCATGTGAGACGTTCTTTGTGAATTATAGCGTTTGTTATAGCGCGACTGTGGAAATTAAGTTGTATTCAGAAAGAATAAACCAGTCTTATTTAAGAAAGGACATGTATCGCTAAAGTTTCTTTGGAAAGAAATTATACGGAAAGTTAACTAACGAACGGATGTGTAACAGTATCTACTTTTGTTATACTATAATGATAATGATTATCAATATGAAATGGACAGGATAGAGTCGATTTTGGAAGTTGATTAACCTTGGTGCATCCATACAATTCCAGATTATAACAAGGAATCAGCAGACTTCTCAACATCTCATCTTTTTCTCTCCCCATTGTACAAATGATGGTTAAGTTTTCTCTCAACAATATAGCCACACTCCACAGGTAGATATCGTCGACGTTTCCAGTTTTCCAGGGGATGAATGTATCGTGTCACCCATTCGAATTGTTGACGATCTGTATCTGAAAGATATTCACTTGAAAACAGTTGTTTAATTATACAAACACACACACACACACATATGCAGTGACTAAACATTTGAATACTAGTTCTTTAATTACACATGGTCCATCCTTCAGATAAAATCCTTTTAGATCTATCACCACCACAGTCATGATAATATATGAGTATATATATATATATTCAGTGAAGCATCAGTTTTAATTTATATTGGTACATACATTAGAACTTTATGTTCAGAAAACAATTTGTTCTCAGGTGCAGCTCTTCAGATATTTGTGGTTTCAAATCGACAAGTACTTAACCATATAGTTGTCTCATTGCACCTTAATAAGCTTCTTCAATATATCTGGCAAGTGCTGGATACATTTGTCTCGCTAATGTTTCAAATGAGATTTGTCTGGAAAATTCTTGAACAATTTAATATACTGAGAATATAAACTAATGTTATGCATTTCTCTACCCTGATGAAATAGATTATGTACAATATAAACACTTATAAATTGGTGACTTCCATGTGCAAAAAGGTGAGACACTCATATATTTTCTTCACTTTCATTTATAAGATCATCAATGATAAAAAGATTTGGTTTATCAGACTGTAAATAATGAATAAATGTTTCAAGCAATCCTTCAACAAATTGAATGTTAGGAATATTTTACATTCATTTAGAATAAAGTGGTTGAAATTCACCATAAAACAATACGATATTTTCAGGAATAGGATATATATATCTTCATGATGACAACTTAAAACTTTGCTTACAAACTCTGATTTACCACTTCCTGTTGGACCTGACACTAAACACTTAAAATAGTGCTGTAGACAGTTATCCATCTCGAACTCTAATGATAAATAAATGAAAGAGGACTCATCTTATATAGATAATGCCTAAGTGCACTTGGAGTGCCCCCAAGGCCCTGCACATGCCATATTTCCATTCCATAGACTATGGCGAGGAGTCAGTTTCATTAGATGAAAAATCAATATCCATACAGAAGAGTGTTAAAGTCTGGAAATATGTGTTGGTGTACGTTGGTTGATAATTCTTCTTTTTTCCTTGTTATAAATGGTATGAGTTTTTAAGTTTCAACATATCTTCTTAGGATTTGTCACCATTATAGGATGCTGAAAAGGACTAAATATGTCTGTTATATTACTCTTCATTGTTGAGAAGTATAATTTTTTACTATTGATAAAGTTTAGGGTAAACCCTCTAATTTTTCAATAAGACTTCCTATTGTTTTTGGAACCACCACTGACCCACGATTTTATATAATGACCATCGAGCTTGTCTGTAAATTTTCAAAGATAATTGGCTAGTGGTGGATCGTTAAATCTGACTAAAATGTAAACAATACTATCTGTATCGTAATACAATACAGTGAACCTAACTTCTCTAGCATATGGTGTAATTTCAGATGAGAGTGAAAAGTCGTGAAAACCGCCAGAAAGATGTTGGTTTGATCTTTCTGTAGAAGATACTTATGCTTGTGTTTCCAATGAAGAGCAGTTACATCATCGTTAACTAGTGTAACATCTGTTACTACCTTAGTATTATTATTCAGGAAAGAATGAGCCGATGAACAAAAATTTCCTGCTAACAGAAAGTTCAGATATGTAGGCTGTCTTGGAGATTGCTGAAAATTTGTCTCTTGATCCTGAAGGACTGCCACTAACATCATCCACGTTTCTTGCTCTGCTTATGCCTTCCTCAAAGGCTACAACACCACTAGAACCAACCCTACTAGCTATACAGCAAGTGCAATCGACTCCAGAAATTCTAATTCATATAGAGCCTGCTACAACTCCTAAGGAATATGTCAGTTGAAACAAGAGAAGACCCACTGTTCCATGTTGTACCCTGTCAGAGAATTGACAAGACCCAGTAACACCAAAACGATATGTACAGACACTTGTGCAAAAGTAGACAGTAAAATGTTTCACTGACAGGTCAGGTGATACATTGAGAATACAACCTCACTTATTTCTCAATGGGAGTGATCATTAGTGACAAGGACAGTGCACTCGCCGTCGAAAAGAATGAAATTATTGTTTCATGTACATAATGCTGTGTTTTCTCAGCCTGAAACAATTCCACACAAAGTTTTAGAGAGATTTACTTATCGGTTGAGATATCTGAAACCTCCAGTGAAGGCACCGCCCTTCATCAATTTCGTTTTCGTTGACTGTTTGGGTGAATAAATATTGTTTCAACATACCGTGTCTGGTCTCTTTCTTTCACAACTCAGTCAAAGTCATATAATTCATCGTTAGTTCCACAAAACATTTTTTATCAAACAACCTGATATTCTGTGGAACCTATTCGATTAATCTGAAGGGAAATAGGAGACGGACCAGAAATGTAAAACCCCCATCCCATAACAAGAGTTTTGAAGACCTATATTTTCTAAAAGTACATAATGTAAATACTATAAGTTCACTTTTAATTACAGAGAAAGTGATCAAATCTTGGTTGCTGTCATAGACCAGCTACATTTTGTGCACTGATTTACAAACACATACATTTATTATTACCTGACACAACTTCTTTTCAATACTGTTTTCAATAGACATTTAAGACACAATTAGGAATGTGAAACTATGTAAGAGAAAGGTTTCTTGGTGTTTTGATGGCACTGATTTGCTGAAATATTACTTTTTATGTAATCTGGTATACCAAAAATAAAACAGCCGTAACAGTTTTAGAATACTAGTATACATATATCATCAGGCATGGAAATACAACCACTGATTTTTCTACAAGTCAAGAAGAATAACACATTGGCATGAATCATTTATTGTTGAGTTGCCTACTTATGATCCTCTGTAAGAGCTATGAGTAAAATTTCTTAAAACTAAGGCAAATCCCAATTAAGCATGTGCTTATTTATCCATGATTAAATCCGGGAAAAGTCTACAACTATGTCAACACATATAAGTTCGAAGTTTTTCACCACCTTATAAACTATATTGTTGAACCATGAAAAAACAGGTTTTAACCACGAATGTTTTCTCAGTCACAACATCATTATTCTCTTGAATTCAATAAACACAGAATTGCGAAATATTTTTTATGAGAAACACATCATATTTGAATGTTTTGAAAAGCAAAAGTTTCCATAATAGTATGCTCTATGGAAGAATTATTTGTGTCACTTTCTCTTAAAACGAATAATGCAAGTATGCTTGTAACAAACATACACTGATACATGCTTTACTATAGCTTCGCTTAGGTACAAGCTAAAAAGTACTGTTACTTATCTACTTATTTGTTAATTTCCGGTAGAAATTATTTCTGAGAAACTTCAGTGATACAAGTCCTTCCTTGATTAAACCAGTTTATTCTTTCTCGATACTAACTTTTAGTACACAGTAATTCCACAGTCGGTACGTTTCTCGTCACTTTCAACTTCACAACTTTTATAATACACGCTATAAATCACAGTGATTCACAATCTCGATAACTTTGCTCTCTACGAGTGCAAAACACACACTTTACTTACCGTAACTACTGTTCGCTTCTTTAATTATCTATTTATCGCTGACTTTTCTGCCAGGCTTATGTACCAACGAAGGGGGCGTCTCGAATACACTCAGGCTTCCCCGATCATTCATGACCATTCGAGAAATTTCACGCACGCTACCAGCACCAAACGCACCAGCAGAGTCACGTGACTTCCGCTGTCATACTTTTATAAATTTATGCTGTCATTTTTTCACCTTGGAGCTGGAGTTAATACATTGCAGACGAAGTTATAGATTCTACATAAGGCTTGTTAAATACAGTTGAGAATGATGACTCTGTAATTACGTCTATGATACCCGATGTCTTAAAATTGAATCTCATATTTTACTGTTGTAGCGCCATTTTAAAACGATATCTGCACAGTTCAGCTTGCAGAGGTTTTGTCTTTTAACAGATATTTGTGGTATAAGCACGGATGATTATTCACCATGTACTCAAAATGAAATAAAGCAATATTTTTGTTTAAGTAATCAAATTTGCCATTTGAAATTCTTTCAAACGTTTGCATTTTATATGCAACAATTTGGTAATTATCATTACACGAAATAATTTATTCAACAACTCCTACATGTCATAAAATTACTTATTAATTTTCTTTTAACTAAAACTAAATCAAACAAACTAACCAACAGTTAGGTGCTACATAAATATATCAAGCAGCATTACTGTGACCTCAGTTCTAAACAAAACAAAAAATAAGTAAGTAATATACAAAACAAAATCACAATCTTACTAAAAACTAAAATATTTCTCTATCCTTAATGGCCCCCAGTGGCACAGCGGTATGTCTGCGGACTTAGAACTCTAGAAACTGGGTTTCGATACCCGTGGTGGGCAGACTACAGATAGCCCATTGTGTAGCTTTGTGCATAATTGAAAACAACCAAACGCTTTTGGAACTAAAAACCAGTGGCGACTTACTTTTTTTTATAAACTCTGGCTACGCCTCTAATCCTACAACATGTAAATAGCATCGTTTTTTAGTACTTTCGCTGTAATTGTATTCTGTCAGAAAAGTATATTTCTTATATTGGGCTATCAAAGTAAAAGGTTCAGAAAATTCACACTAGAGGAAAGGGGTTAGGGGTGACCTGCGGTCTAAAAATCAGTGCACTTGAGAGTACCTTATAACCAAAATTTGAATATGATAGACAGTACGTTTAAACTCTAAATTTGCAACAAACAATCACATAAGTAACCAATCAATGTTTATGGTGCAGAAATACACTTATAGCAAAAAGCAATTAAGAAAGTATGACTAGCTAATACATAACAAAAAGATAAAATTGGATGAGTTTTTTCGGAAATAAAAAGTGATAGAATTAGTTGAGAAAAAGAAACTTATATTGCTAGAGACATTTAAAATAGTGTACTATAAAGTATTTGCAAAATATATTATAATAGGATTGTATTGTTTTAAGGTTCTCTACTTTCTGATTTTCTTTTATCAACTCCCCATGGAGGAGCGGTAAGTCTCAGTGCTTTGAACGCTAAAATTCGGATAGCCTATTGTGTTGCTCTGTGCTTAATAACAAACAAACAAATTCTTTTATCAAAAGAAATAAAGACAAAATCCATATGATGTTAGTTTCATGTTTCAGTACCCTACTGGTCACCTTCATAGTTAATATGAGGAATGACGCACGCGTGTTTACAGTTGTCCTAGCTACCCGGGTTTTAATGTAATGTTGAGGCTCTGCAGCAAAACATGCTAAATGTTAAATACACCCGAAAATATTGACATATGGTTGAATAATGAAAATACTGGAAGTTTTGCTTTGATTAAGTATACTTATATAAACACCCACCAATACACACACACACACATATATATAAATACTTAGGTAAGCATATTTGATTTTCTTGATTGCTTATTTTCTAATTAATTTTTTATTTGTTTCAGATTTTATTTTGACAGACTGAAAATGTGAAATTAATACTGTGAATACGTAACTGAGTAAGAGTATGATTCACCAAATGTCAAGCACCGTTTAGTATATGCAGTAAATTTTTTTATTGTATTACGCTCAATCGTATGTTTTCACGCCACAGTGCAGGTATAATTCATTAGGTACTAAATTAAACTTTATCCTTGATTCATATTATTTGTCTTATGCATCGGTTAATGTTTCATATTTAAAAAAAAATTAAATTCTATTGTATAACTATAAGTATCTGATTTTGGCAAAATGGTATGATGAAGAATGAGCATGTGCCAGGTTTAATAAAATTCAAACTAAGACTTCAAAGCAGTGACTAAGATATTGAAATACAATGAGTGTTTTGAATTTTATGTTACATTAGCAATAGGAATTTGCTAGGTTTACAACATGATACTTAACATAAATTCAGTTATGACATGAACTATTTTGTTTCATATATATTACAGAAATACTGAAGTCCTGATGTGACCACACTCCTACCCTTTAAGTTAACCAAGATGATGATGAGTAAATTTTGTATCCAACTGGTAATTTCATATCTTATTAATTGAAGGTAGCTCACATGTGTGCCATATTCATGATTCCAGTATATATATGAAAAAAATATATATTATTGTTTTTTTAATGTGATTCATATTTTAACTTGATTTTCAATTTTTCAACAGATGATAGTTGATATGCATTGAATCAAACAATTATGATTAAGTTCTTTCATGCCACTCTCAGTTGGAAAGCAGTAATTAATATTCTCTGTTTTAAAAATGTCAATGGTAATTGGTTTGACAAAATTGAGATTTCTAGTTATGAAACAGAAGTCTGTATAAGATCTTACTTCAGCACATGAAAAAGTATTCCTCCATGTTTTTTCCAGTTATGTTTGATATTTTATTTATTATCCTTGGCAGTGGAATTGCCAGTATTGAAAGGTACATCAAATAGTATTGGTAATGCAGTTCAATGCATAGAATGCTCTGTACCTTATTCTTTATCATTGGTTGAACCATTTTGTTCTACGTAACATTATGTCTAAGAAACTCAAGTTGAGGTTGTATTTTCTTTGGCCTGAACTTTGGTCTCACTCTTTTCTGTCTTTTTCACCACCACCTTAAAATAGTTCAGTGCCACCTTAACAGCCTTACCAAAGACCTGCTTATTGTCCAAATATATTAGCCATTTTTCTATTAGTTTTCACTGGTTTAATTCCATTATTCATTCCAAATATAGCAGAAGAACTACACCATTGTGAACCTGTATACATGAAAGTTTATAATAGCAGAAAATATGTTGGAATGATTAGTCACAACCCATTCTGTCTACCAATATTCAGAAGGTTAGTCCAAAGAACTAAGTTACAGAGTACATTCTAAGGTGCCAATACTCATTTATTCAAGAAATTAGAAATGATTTCACCTGGTAATTATTACTGGATGCACACAAAACCTCAAACTGCTTTTCCTCAAAATGCACCCTCTTCACTTTGCCAGCAGCTTATTTTTGTGGTTTTTCCTCTACATTGAGCTCAATATCTACCATTTTTCTGCAGTCTTGGTGTTACCCAAAGCAGTGAGCTCTTGTAAGCTTTACCTATACAGGCGACAGCAGCCACCTTCAAGCCAACCCATAATGCAACATGAGAACTCTGTTTCTGCTGATACCAGAACTATCATTCTAGCAGTCTGCTTTCCTACAATTCCCACTCCAAACTTTCCTGTTTACACAACAACTGTAACTCAAGGCATTGTCTGATCAGATTGTACTCTCATTATACCTGGTGCTAGTATTTGAATGTTATTGGAATCACTATGGCTTCACATATTCTAGTTTACCAGAGCTTTGGCTCTTCCTGTTCTTTACATTGGATTTTCATTCTTCTGAAAGTCAGCGATATATTATTTCCATCTCTACTGTCATTGGCAGGATTTGGGACAAAATGAGTGTGTAAGTGAGAGGGCAAAAAATAAATATAGCAAAATTTAAATAAATAATGACAGATTTTGTAATTTTGATTGTTACATGTTTTACTTTAGAATGTACAAAAAATATCAGACTGGTTTCTTGACAGTTTTAGACACAATGTCACAATATTTTTATTTCTTACTACTCAAAGTTAAAATGTTTTTTTGAAGTAGGGGGAGGGGGCAACTGTCCATCAGTAATCCCACCACTGTCTACTGCACATCTACACCCAAGATACTATTTGACAATTCCAAGTTAATAGTAAGTATTCTTTTAATATAAAGATACTTAGAGGAGGTGTGCTATTTCACTAAATAGTTTCTAAAATATGATATGCACAAATATAGGCTAGCATATAATATTGTGAGTTATCACACAACACTACTGTCACTCATTTGACATGATTGGGCAGTTTATAAATGGCTATCAGCTACAGAAGCTGCATTTGAGTGCTGGAATATTGAGTTCAGGCCTTTGTTGTACAGTGATTATCATCTCATTTTATTAGATTTAAGTAATTTTATTGTAATGTAATCTAAGAATTATATTGCTTGTATGAACTCCATTGACTCTTACTGTAGATTCTGCAATTGCTTTTCATTGGCTTCTACTCTAATACAACTAACAAAATAAAACAAAGAAAGCTACATGATCACCTGTGTAAATAATATTAGCTGTTTAGTTACCTTACTGATTATCTAGACATTATACTACAGATCTGTATACTGTCTGAAATAACTGTGATATGTGACATATTCATCACAGAATTAGCAGAGCTGTGAACTGAAACTGTTTGTTTCTCATGATTAAATGTATATGTGACATTAGTATGTTGTCATAGATGCCCTTAAAAATGAACAGGTCCTCTTTTATGTAAGTTATACTTATAATAATGGGAAAATATTCTGTTGTCAGCTTTCATAATGAACTATGCTAACCTATGTGGTTTGAAATATAGCAGAAAGTTCAAATTTACTAATTTTATCTAACATGCTATAATATGACAGTTCATGATATCCCTGGCCACGTCTACCCCAATATACTATGTCTTTATAACCATAATTTTTCATAAGACCAATAATCACAAGTAAAATAGAAATAGGAATTTTAACACATTCTTCTTAACTTTTACTCACTCTCCTTCATTTCATTCATTTGTGCTTGCCAATATGATGACATCCTTAATTTATTCCAAATTTTACACTCTGAGGGCAATCATGAAACCAGCATGTCCATGAATTACAGACTTAACAGCTATTGTTCCCCTCTTGGTCACTATGATAATCAAAGCAGATTGCTTCTTTCCTCATACTTCTTTTTTGTGACTGATGATTCTAGCTTATTAATTCTACTCAGTAGTTAGACTGCACACTTATCCTTCTCATAATCAGTATTCTTTCTTGTTTTTCTGGCATGAATGAGGTGATGCATCCAGTCTATGGAGAACTTTCAAAAATTATTTTTTTCTGGATTACTGTCTCTATAATTGACTTCTTCCTTTGAGTAGCAGTTTTGTCTTAATATCATTCCAAGTGTCTTGTGACACTGTTTCTATCAATAAAGCTAGATTTCTATGTGATGATGTTTAGGCTTTTTTTTTGGTACCCCCTCTGTGATTTACTGACTAGGATGTTCTGTTTGTATTCTGACAGTATATGATAAAATATTTTCTAATACAATTGATATACATCATCTGAGTAGGCAGTCAGGTTTTTATATTGTTCAAATAGCTGCTACAGTTCTGTCACAGATGTCTTCCACTCACTGAGTTGTATGTAAGATGATTACTCAACAGCATTCAGTACCAGCTAATCCAGATTCAGGGGAAGTACTGGGTGGTCTTTGTTGTTGTTTGAAACAAACCAAGATCGCTTTGTCCTCACCCTTTGAATATTTGAGGATTAGTTGGCTTAAATTATAGCTAGTCTTTCCACTTGGTAATTCCATCTTTTTGGATGGATTCACTGCTAAAGTAAGCTTGGTGTCATCACTCAGTATCAATTCATTCCTATCTTGAGTGGACCATCATAGTGTGTTCTTTCATTGTAGATCCTAGCCAATCATTAGGTGAGTAACTGGTAGTCATCTGTACCATAAACGTATGCCAAAGTATGTATAGAACACATCACACCTGTATAGCCCTCTCAATCATGCTGACATTTTGGGCATCATGTTCAACTCTACTCAGTAGAAAGTAAGTTTTGTTGTTGTGCTAATATGCTGAGTTCCATTTTAATGAATGGTGGACCCGCTTTTGATGTTAATCACAGCCTGGACCCTTAACAATAAGACTTGCCACCAAAGAGTAGTACATATATAATGAAAAGGATAGTAAACAGGTTGTGGAATAGACCACTGATTGTCATGCAGTTCAGCTCCATGCAAAGTTTGATTTAAGAATCTGTTTTTGCTGTTCTTCATGTAGCATTCTGTAGTGTTTCAAAGTAATTTCATTGGTTTCGTGTTGATTGTCTAGGCTAGCAAAAGAAAATTTTGTATGTATATTAAATCTCTGCAGGATGGATACAACATTTGGTATGGCATGCTAAAAGAGGTATGGTCTGGCCTTCTTCATAAAATTACTTTTGATACAGGTAGTGTGATAGTGTTCAGATTCTCAAAATATGTGAAAATGATTATGGCTCTCTCTGATTCTGATTTTATGTTATTGGAGCAAGTCCAAACAAGTTCACTGGATCCAGGAATAGTGTACTGCATGAGTATATGTGGGAGAGGAAGTTACAGTACCCCTGTATACACAAATGGTGTTCCATGGCTAACTGTGGATGAAATATAGGCATTGGTGCCATATAACAAAGTTATTGAGCCCATGCCAAATGCAATATTACATCAAGCAGTTCGCTGTCCAAGTAGCTTCAGTGTCATTACAAATGTAAACTTGGTGTATCCAGTATTTTATTTGGTTATGATGTAATATTTTCATTAAAAAATTTCTCATCTTTCTGTACCATAAATAGCTATTACCTTGCATGCACTGCTATGTAATTTTCTGCACACGCAACATGGTTTGAATAGAGCACCTACCCCTACATATTTCAATGTGTATTTTGCCAGCCTATGATGATAGCTCTCTCAACACATCCTTCATGTGCAGTAATTCTCATGAGCACTGGCACGTAAACACAGTTTCATTCTTTCTTCAGCACTGCTTGCCTTCAGTCATGTTTTTTTATAAGAATTACCAGAATTTTTGCACTTCCTATTTTAACCTTTCATTAATATTCAATGAAGTTTTCTTTTCCTTTCTTTTCTGTATTAAATGACAGAACAATACTAAATTTTAAATTTATCAGTTATATATTCCATTTGATTTATCTTCAACTTGATTTTTAATTAACTTTGTATATTTTTGGGACATGTCGTATTTTCTGTTCCCATTGCTTAATTCAATGTACAAGTTTTGTCCAGTAGTCTTCAAAGATGTCATTATGCCTATGCACCACCACTATACTTGGCCTATTTTCTGTTTGATTAATAAGAATAATAACAACATCTGTCTTTTAAGTATTTTGCAAAAATGTACTGCCTCAACATCAGTTGTGTGGATTAACAGAATTATGCATTTATGTTCCCACACTTATACATTTCCCAAGATTTTTAACACTCCTTCACAGGAGTCCAATGATGGCAACTGATCAGTGATATTAACATTGTTGTATACCACCTGGATGGTTCTACTCTGTTCTCTAATCCAGGATGCTCGACCTCATGCTTCTATTGATTCAGCTTAGCCTGACCCATCTTGTGTTTCACCAGTGTTGTTTGCACACTTGCTTTTGTATCTTGTTTTTTTTTTCCAACATGGATAAGGTAGCCCTACTTTTGTCCTTCACTGCTTGGATTCCACTGATATGTATTATTTGTTTTCTCTTTCTCTAGTACTTTTTTGCTGAATCACGGGCTTCCTTGTTGCATAAGTTTCCTTCACTTGAATCTTTTCTTTCATTTTAGGGTTCCCCCTTTTTTTTTCTTCTTCATCTACTCACCTTCATCTCCTTATCAACTTCATTATTCATTCTCATGTTTCATCTACACTTGGACCCTTTCCATCACGACCCTATCAGATTTACATGGTAAACTCTTACATACCTGTTTTCAACCGTGCCTTTGCCTTTTTTTTCATTTTGTCTCAGTTACCTTCCTGTCCTTATTTGTGAGATGTACTTTGTCAGGTGGTCTTACTTTCTGATTTTTGTTTCCCTAAATCTTCTCTCCAGGTCCTAGTGTTGTGCACCTTTTCTTTGTGATTGTGTTTTTTTTGGTATTTCTTATAGGTTAGCATCTTGAGTTGATGCAGCTCTTCAGCAGTCATTTCTACTCATTTTTGTTTCTTGTCGTTGGGATCAGGGGTACCCACCAAGTTTTTCATCATCTTCAGCCTTGTGGGGTCCTCCTCTTTTGTTTATTATCATCTTGTTACTATCCAAGGTCTCCCTCTTTGAGGTCTAGTCATCAGAAGTCTTGGTAGTGATTTGTTTTTGGAGCCATCTTTCACCTCTGGTCCCGTGAAAGCTCTGCTCTCCCATTTTATCTACTGGTAAACTCCCTTTGCTACAGACTATTGAGTTCCTCGGGGGTTTTTCTTGTTTTTTTACTTTTCCCTCACCTGCTTTATGTACCATGTGGACAATTCCTAAACCTCAGTCTGGGGTTTTACTCCAATTTTTTGTCATTCCTATGAAGATGGGAGGTTGTTGGCCATATGTCAAGCTCTTCCACTTTGACTCGACTTTTGTCTTTCCTCAGTTTCCAATGCACAAGTTTCTCTTTCTACTGTGTACACTCTCCCCAGTAGACAACATGATTCAGGGTCTCAGACACTTTCTCCACATCCAAATTTGTGTGCCTGCCTTTTGCTTTTGTTGTTTCGTCTGCAGTGATCAAACATTTCATTTTTAGTTCTTCCCTTTGAGTTGGCAAAAGCATCATCTTTTTTCATTAGGTCTGATGGATTTTTACTTGAACATTACAGTCTTGAGGTCTGTTATCCCACTACTATATATATTTTTGGTCTCTACTTGCTCCTTCCAATGTAGCTTCCTCTATTGTGTCCTGTCTTTTTTGAGAGGCATCTTGTTTGGAGTGGTAGGTTCAGCTCTCCATTTCAGTCTCCACTTTACATTGTATTTCATTCATTTGGGGTCTCTCTTATTTCATATGGGGACAGGCTCAGCCTACTTCTTTGTTTTCATGCCATGAGGCTTCTGATACCAGGGCTCAAATGTTTTTTTCATTTTCTGCATGAGTCTTTTCTGAGGACTGTCTCTTTTCTAATCAAAACACCTTAAGCCACATGTTTTATTTTACCCACCATCATGCCCAAAGTTGAACAAAAAATGTGGCCTTGCTAACTAATAATTGAATATTTGCTGTAAAATTTTTATCAATGCTATAAGTGTAGCTACCAGTTTAGCCACCAATTTTGATTTCATTCCATTAAATTGCATCCTGAATCCTTCTTGGCTGCACCTTTTTTTCACATTTAAGGTGTTTTTGATTGTATCTTACTTATAATAAGACCAATACTGAAACAGTACTCCTACAGAGACCTAACAAAAGTCAAATACAATGTGTCAGTTATCTTCTTACCAATAAATTGAAAGATTTTATTGATAGGTCACAATACCTGGCTATCCTTAATAATTAAAGATAAGAAACCTACTTGAAATTGTTATTTTCTGAAAAAACACATACAGATTTTTCCTCTTCTCCACATCATCAATATATATCTTGCTGTTATGTTAGCCATATTTAAGCTTTTGTATCTTGCATAGATAACTCTTCACTTCTGAGTATTGAAACACATTGCTTTAGCACTTGACCATTTACTATGTAATCCAAAACTCTTCAGAAATGAAATTTTATCCTCTGCATCAGCTTTTCTATTTACTTTATGTCATTAGGCAATTTAAATATTTTGTAGCCCATGTTGTTTTAATTTTCTTTGTTTATGAAATAATCCACAAAAGAGGTCCAAAATAGACCCAAGAATTACATTTATCCAGTTTAAAAACTGCTCATATATTACTACCTTCTGCTTCCTGCAGTTTCATTGAGTTACTTTTCAAGTATTTTCTTAATTTTTTCACCAATTCTATTTCATCTGCCCCTTCAGTGGCTCAGTGGTAAGTCTGAGGTCATATAATTCTAAAAATCTGGTTTTTTTATACTTCTGGTTGGCAGATCTTAGATAACCCATTGTATAGCTTTGTACTAAAAATAAACAGACAAAATCATTTCAACTGTACAATAAACGTTTTGTTTGTAGTCTTTTATCAAAAGTTTCAGAAATTTCAAATAAACAACATCCACAAAAACCAAACTCAAGCTAGAAAATTGATGAGACTATAAACAAATATCCTGAAATCATGCTAAAGACTATTTATTAATTTTCAGTATTCAAGGTAATCTTCCAAATGATCTCTTAAAAATAGATTCCAACATCTTATCAAAATAACAGAAGTTAAATTGATTAGTTTCTTCCTTTTTTTTTTTCAGGCAAAAATATTTCCATTGTTGAGTAGTTAAAAAATAACCTATTAAAGGACCAGCCATCTTCTTATTCAATTTCTATAAAATTTTAGGATTCATTTCCTCAATACCAGGAGTTTTATGTTCTTGAGTTTTTAAATTTATTTCAAAACAGCATTCTTTATCTTTTTCCTTAATTTGAAGATTGCTTTTATACACCATTAAGTAACTTCCAACCTCTTGCTTTTTCTATTAATTTATTCTCTTTGGAATAGGTCTTTTTGTTGAATCAATACTCTGGAAGGAATACACTTTTTTATTAGCCCATTTATAAAATGAGTAAAAATTATCTCAAGACTCTTTTATTCTAGTTTTCAATTTTTTTCCTGTTTTTTGTTTTAATTTGCAAATAAAACAATATATAGAAATAAATGCAGTTATGTCATTTATATATGTAAAGTACAAAAATTAGTAATGTTTTTACTGATGTAATTCAATCGTTAAAGAAAACTGATAAGAATGCAAGTATTGTAGTGGATCATAATTGTATATTGGTAACATTCCTACCACTTTATAAAGATTAATAAATCTGGAACACATTTTACCATTAACTCAGATATGAAATAAATTTATTTCTGCTTGTAACTTGCATAATGTTATCATGGGTGTTTATCATTTGTTAGTATTTTAAGATATGAGTAATTAGTAATACAGCATTGAAATGAAAAGCTGTAAATATAAAATTCCATTTGGTTTATGATGTAGGCATTCGCAATGCAATTTTTAAAAACAGTGTTGAATTAAATAAAGCATAGATTTATTTTAGCACTGCTTTGAGTGACTGCTCTTCACCAGGCCTTATGAATATTTGATAGGTAAGTTATAAAAACACATGCACAAGTTAAATAACTAGATGCTAAACAATGGGTTAAAAACAAAGCAAAGTAAAAACAATGTATTTTACAACAGGCATGAAGTTCAATAGGTGGGCTATTTTGTAAGATTCAAGCAAAAAAATTACATAATGTTGAAAGTGCCTAGCATTATTTAAACAAATTAGTTTTAAATTCATTAACCAGTAAATTAAAGCATAGAAGATAATTCATAGCTCATTTAGAATTTAAATTAGTTTGTTTGCTTACAATTTGAAAGAGATACTGGTAAATTGTTCAGCACCAGAGTCTATCAGTCACATACGATTACAACATAGAGAGTATTTCAGTATGGAGTATCTATTCTTTCCTACTGTAGCATTACTCAAACAATTGTGAAGCATATTTATTCACAGTGTTTGCACACAACATGATCTGTTCTCATAAGTTGATAAATGATTAAGGAGACAGCATTTTATATTATATGTGGAGTGTGGTGTGACAAATTTCATTCAATGCTGTTTGGAATGGCCTGTCATTAACAACAAGCCTTGATTTATAACTTTTTTATTAGATGAAACTTTTCCTTTTGACAAAATAATATATGCATAACTTTGTATAAGTGCATAATGCCAAAGATTGTATGTATGATATTTTCAGTTCAATCAGTTTTCTGAAAGAGTAAGTCCCCTGTATAATGGGGGTGTGGGTTCAGCAATATATAGTGCAAAGTAATATTGAGATCTGCTAAAATTAACTGATTCTGTGCTAAGAAATAAATAGACTGTAGAGGAACCAAAGTGTATTACACAGTGGAACAATGTTTTTTAATACAACACAAATCAACTAGTGCTACACACAGATATAAGAGAGGTTGTAACCTCAAGACATCTCCTCATCTACCATTGGCAGACACTGCTGTCAACCTTCATGCAAAAAGATGCAGCTTTGCAACTATACCCCACATAGGCAGGACAGGTGCTGTGTCTGAAGGATGACAAAGAACAAAGGTAGCAAGAATGAAATGAACTTAATGATATTTTATGTAAAAACTGCACATACCTAGAATAAACAAAACATTTTGACAAATTCCCATATTAAAATAAGGAGGTAGAAAAACATGGTATGTCTGCATACTTCATGTGTATCTTATAATTTCAAACATATATATTTTATGTGTGATACACATGTTTTTTTGTATACAAAAGGATTTATCAGACATAAAAATTGCACTGTTTTTTAAGTTATTTTAAATCAATATTCATGCTATTACTACAGTTTACTAACACAACTCCCTCACTGCACATGGAACATCTTCACATGAATGTGGCCAGTAGAATTGCCTCCAAGTGTTAGCACAGGTACAGGTAACACCTTTCTGCTCTCCCGTCTTTGTGTTATGCAATGTGTGAAGAATGTTTTGCCTTAGAGCTCTGGGGACCACTAGCTGCAGCATTGTCTGAGAACCATGGCTCGGTGATTGATAATGTTGGTATACAGCACACCTTTCTGAACTCATAACTGATCATACAAGGGCTACTGGTTAAGTGCATCTGTGCTATGTTCCTTTATCTGTGCTGGATGAGATTTACATTGGTGCATTGTGAGGAGCACCATTGCTAGATTTAGGTCCTTCAGTTGCTTTTCTTGGAGCGCTCAATGTGTTAATCATGGTATTCATCCACTAGTGGAATTTCCTACTGTAAGTCTTGACATTGCTATGTTGTTTTCCAATGTGATGTTATCCCTTCTGGAATTTTAAAGTATATTAACTATTTTAGGAAAGGATGGTTCACCTGGACAATGAACTTCCTATCACACATATAGTGTCAATAGTGTTTTATGAAGAGTACCACTGTAAGCAGTTCTTTGACATACAGTATCTTTGTTCAGGAGCCATGAGCATACAACTAGCATTCATGATTACATGTTCTACTCTTTCGTATAATTGTGATAACATTGCTCCAATTATTATCACTGCTGTCAGTAACCAATAAGAACTCTCTGTCTTGTCATGGAGCATCCACTAAACCAAGCTTTAAGGATTAGGATGCCTGTTTCCTTTCCTTGCTTCATCCAAAGTGCATCACAGTTTTAGTGTGAGCAAACAATGCTACCTTTAAGAAGTTGGCCACAAAACATTGGTAATATGATGCAAAACCAAGGAAACCATGGACTTTGCACTTGCTCACAGATTGAGGGTAGTCTTTCACCCCTGCTGTCTTTGTAGGGTCTGTAGAAACTATTATATGACTGATAAATTCCACATCTGTGTGCATGAGTGTACCTTTTCCTAGTTTCAATTTCAATCTTGCATTTTTTATCTGCTGGAATACCATTATCAGGTTCTTAAGTTTACAAGTACATTGGAATATTCAACGAACAAGTCACTGAGTTGCTTTTGCTGTGTTGGATCCAGATTGTTTGCACAGTCTTAAACCAATGATCTCAAATGCATTGGCAATGAATTAGGGTGCAATATAGTCAATTCTAGTTTTAAAACTAACCTCCAACTTTAATCTGTGATGTATATGATTTAGTTTTCCCACTTTTCATATGATAGTTTCTTTTAGAAGGTGATATAATGGAAAAATTAAATCTAGGTATCATACCCCCTTGTCTTTCAGGTAATGTATTCAGGAGAACAGCCAGTTTCTTTTTGGTGACCTGTTCTATACTTCTCAAACTATTAATTCATATTTAAGGTTAGGATGGATAGCAACTCAGATGACCAAGGGAAGCATTCCGGAATTAGGTATGTATCTTTATCTTTATATTTATATATGTATACATGTATCTCTAAAACTTCAAAAGCTTATTTTCAGTTGCAAGTACATGTTGCTGTCTCCATTATACAGGGTTCCCACAAACCTGGAAAATTAGGAAAAGTCACGAAAATTGAAACTGGTCAGGGAAATGAAGGGATTGGACTGTTGGTCAGGAAATTACTTTTTCTGTGTCACAGAACATGAAATATGGAATAACACTCTCAAAGTGCAATACAGAATGTAAAATGTAAAATATTCTATAATCACATGAAAGAAAAAATAATATGAAAATATTTTTCCATCTGATGTATTTGTCACTTTAAAGGTAAGCTCATTCAGAAAATCTAAATACTTTGCAATGTAGAAATTAGACTACAGCAGCATTTAGTGGTGCTGACCAGAAATGTGTGACCCTGACCATACTGAACTGTACAATGAAGTTTATCTCATGAAAGTGAGAGTGTTTGAACTGTACTATAAGGGAAAATTTAGAAATACTGCAAGATAAACATTTGATAATGTTATCAGGGAAAGTCATGGATTTTATCAAAAAAGTTATGTATGAGAACCATGGATATGTTGATATAGAAACTTAAAATTCTCAAAACCTTTTTTTAACCATTTTGCTGAACTGTGGCATAGGGCTTACAGCAAATCTGTTTGTATGTTTGCATTGTGCCATAGAAGCTATGGCATATATAACCTTCTTTTCCTTTACCCCCCACAAAGATGTAGTTCCCTTGGCATCTCAGGATTTGTAGCAGTTACTTTCATGTTGTTTAGATCATTGGTTCCCATCCTTTTTCCAACTGAGGACTAAAAATTTCACACACTGCTTCATACAATATTAACTTTTTAAAGTACTGTTATGACAGCGGAAGTCATGTGATGCTAGTAACACATCATGAGCTTCTAGAAAATTCATGTCCATTCATGAAGCCTCGAGTGTTTACTAGATGTGCATTATTCTTGTATATAAGACTGCCAAGAAGTGACGCAACAATGGAATTGAATTGCAGACAGAGATAGAGACGGACAATTGAGTCAAGCTCGTGAATCGTTCGTTGTGAATTATAGTGTTTGTTTAAGTTATAGTGTGACTGTGGAAATTAAGTGTATTGCAAAGTTGTATTGAGAAAGAATAAATTAGTTTTATTTAAGAAAAGGCTTGTATCACTAAAGTTTCTTCGGAAAGAATTTTTACAGAAAATTAACAAACGAACACATAGGCGTAACAAATTGGTGTCAGAGAGTGGGACAGAAAAAAAAAATGGAAACGAGAAGTGGCAAATCAAACTACAGCTTAGCAGATTTGATGGCAGCAATACATGAACAACAAAAGAAACCAGAAGAATGAGAAAATAAACAAGAAAATAAACAAAAAAGAGACAACAGCAGTTGCAAGAAAACCAGCAACAGTGGCTGCTCGAAAAGCAAAATAAACAAGAAGAGAGATTACAGCAGTTTTTGGAGGAAAAAGAAAAGAAACAAGAAGAGAGATTACAGCAGTGGCAGCTGGAACAAGAAAGGAAACAGGAAGAAAGTCTCCAGCAGTTACAGGAAAGTCAACAGCAGTGGCAAGAAGTACAAATGGAAAACATTAGCAAATTTCAAAGTGAATTAAATACATTAAAGTATGATTTACTCTATTTTACACAAGAGGATATATTAGCCATCGACCTAATCAGCCTCAAACAACAGGAAGCCTCTTCCAGATCCCGCAGCTAAACCCTAATGCAAACATCTTCAGTCCTGCCAGAAGTCAGATTCCATACAAGAGTGTCAGCAATAGGGATGATCTAGTACGAAGAAAGCCACAGGAATTCGATGGGAAGGCACTGTGGGAAGCATAAAAAGCACAATTTGAGCTCCTGGCAGAAATGAATGGATGGACAGAGGAGCAGAAAGCAGTGTACCTGGCAATGACCCTTAAGGGACAACCACTGGATATACTAGGACAGTTGTCAGCAGACGACAGGCACAAGTATAGAGCACTAGTAGCTGCTCTAGAACTCGGGTATGGAACTCAAAATCAGTCCGAAGTCTACAGAGTGAGGTTTAGGATTAGAGTCCGTGTTAAAGGGGAGAGCCTGCAAGTGCTGGCACAGGATTTGGAAAGTATGGCACACAAGGCCTACTCAACTGCACCACCTGATGTCCTGAAGTTGTTGCTGAGGGATCAGTCTGTAGATGCCTTGGACAGTCCACAACTGAAGATACAAGTAAAATAAGCACACCCCTCTACTATACAGGATGCAATGGCCAGAGCTCTTGAATTCGAATCCTATGTTAAGTCCAGCACAAAGGTACCACGGTTGGTACAATCATTGGGACTCAAGATCAGAAGAGGGCAGCTTTTGGAGAAGTTTGAGGGACTTTGCTGGCACTGTAACAAACCTGGGCACAAGAGAGCTCAATGCTGGCAACTTCAAAACAGGGAAGATGCCATGACAGGAAAAGCTGTTACCCAGAAAGGTTGTTGGAACTGTGCATCTCAGCAAACCCTTGTGAGTATCAACCCTTGCTAGATCACAAAGGAGTACCAGAAGCCATACAGAAGCTCTGTGGTGTGATAGGACATTCTGCGAGGTTGTGGGGACCAGTGATGGTAACTATTGAGCTCATTGGCATGAAGGACAGACACAAAGTATACTTGGCTGACATTGAAGACCAATGCATACTAGGGTTGGACTACTTAGTACCGAGGAAGTGTGTGGTTAATTTTGATAAAATGACGTTTGGAAGCAACAAAGGCCAAATTCCGGTAAGTGTTTCTGCTTCTGTTGATTTGCATGTCACAGCACTTAAGTCAACTACAAAACCCCTTATGTCAGAGAAGATAATATGGGGTAGAATAAAAGAACATCCCCAAGGAAGCCCAATGCTTGTGGAAGCAGTGGAAGACCCATCTAGGCCAGCGGATGTGAAGATTGGAAGGTCACTTGTGGCAGGTCAGCAAATAGTACCCATAATAGTTGCTAATTTATCTAAATGTGAGCAGAAACTTAAAGAAGGGGCATTGTTGGGTGTGTGCCTGGAGGTAGAGCCAGTCAATGTTAAGGCAAGAAATATAACCATAAAGAAAGGACATCTTCTCCCAGAACATTTAACTGACCTCTATAAGAAGAGCATAGTCCATTTGTCGATATCACAGGCTCTTCAGGTTAGGGAACTTTTGGCGAATTATGCAGACGTCTTTCGAAAGGAGATCATGACCTTGGCTGCACAGACCTTGTAGAGCACAGAATAAACACAGGCAATCACCATCCAATAAAGATTCTTTCGAGGAGAATAGCTCTGGCAAAGCGACAAGAGATGGAGAAGGTCATGGATGGCCTAATTAAGGAAGGGATAGTCGAGAAACAAGACAGTCCCTGGTCAACTCTCGTTGTGTTAGTCCAGAAGAAGGATGGGACCCAATGTTGCTGTGTGAACATCAGGGCTCTTAAACAGTATAACTGAAAAGGACTCGTACCCGCTTCCAAGAATT
>NW_013665673.1:327079-329448 GCF_000517525.1 Limulus polyphemus | reverse complement strand
ATCCGAAAGACCAGAAGAACGTCACTTCACCCACAGTCTGATGGGATGGTAGAAAAGTACATTTGGACACTGGGACAGAAATTGGCAAAGTTTTGTAATAGTCGCCAAGATGACTGGGATGTCTTACTCCCTCCACTGTTGATGGCCTATAGAACAGCAGAGCATGAAACCACTGGATACACTCCAGCAAAGTTGATGTTTGGTCAGGAACTTTGGTTGCCAGTGGATCTGTTAACAGGACGCTCACCTTATGAAGAGTTGCCTGAAAATGTGTCAGAATTCGTGAAAGTGTTATCGGAAAGGATGGATAATATTCACCATCAAGTGCGTTCAAACTTGAAAACGTCTGCTGATTCAATGAAGTTATCTTATGATAAGAGATCTACTGAAGTTAGTTTTGTACCAGGAGACAAGGTGTGGTTGTATAATCCCAGGAAGAAGGCCCATATGACATAGTGGATCGTCTCTCAGACGTGACTTTCCAGATAAAATGTGGGCAGCGAGGTAAGCCAAAGGTAGTGCATGCCAACAGGCTTTGGCGTTATCACGTTCCAGGACATTTCAGTTGAAATGAAGTGAACAATGCAACAAAAGACGCTGCTGAAGACGTGTCACCTGGAAAGGCCACTGTCGAAGAAGAAACTGTACTTGGTTTTGAGAAGGGAAACAATGAAGCCCTTCATGAAGTTACTACCACTGAGGTGACCATTACTGATGATAGGACAATTCCTGATGGAGCAGATGAATCTCACGTGAAGCTGAAGCCAGTACGGAAGAAGATACGTCCCGAGAGACTTTGTTGAACTTTAATTTTGTGTTTGTAGGGTTTGTAAGTTCTGTACATTTAATTAAGTTATTGTTATTTATCTGTTGGTTTAATGTAAGTGGCTATTGTTCAGGATGAACAATACTAAGGAAGGGGCAGTGTTACGACATCGGAAGTCATGTGATGCTGGTAACACATCATGAGCTTCTAGAAAATTCATGTCCGTTCGTGAAGCCTCGAGTGTTTACTAGATGTGCGGTATTCTTGTATATAAGACCGCCAAGAAGTGACGGCAACAATGGAATTGAATTGCAGACAGAGATAGAGACGGACAATTGATTCAAGCGCGTGAATCGTTCGTTGTGAATTATAGCGTTTGTTTATGTTATAGCGTGACTGTGGAAATTAAGTGTATTGCAAAGTTGTATTGAGAAAGAATAAATTAGTTTTATTTAAGAAAGGGCTCGTATCACTAAAGTTTCTTTGGAAAGAATTTTTACAGAAAATTAACAAACGAACACAGGCATAACAGTACTTTTAAGTTATATCTGTAATGCAATACACATTGGAAGCCATATTTTAAAGCACATGTTTGTTTTTCAACTGTCTTGCAGACCAACTGAATTCTCTATGTGGACTATTGGTTGAGAACCACTGATATATATGACATGACAAAGTTCATGTGGCTACAGCATGTCTTCAGCAGGGAGATGTGTTTTCACAGAAGTTTGGAAATAAATTCTGGGACCTCTTCAGCATTTACTGCCTTACTTCTGCATTTGTGTGTTATTGTTTAGCTATGATAAACTTGAAAAATAAACAGGATCAGTGATGTATTCAATTGAAGTTTTCCTCTATATCATCTCAGAAAATCAAAGCAGTGAAGCCTCAAGATTTATTGCAAATAAATATTGTCAACTAATAAACAATTCATAATACCAGTAAAAGAAGGGAAGATGTATAATTTTTCTCATAATTACTGAGATAAGCCTTTTAGACCATAATCTGTTATTAACATTAATAAAGATTACTGATGTTTTTAAGTACTGTTTCGTTGCATGTTCTTTTCAGGTTTTCAGTCAAAAATATCAACAAATAATGTTTCAGCCATGGTTTGCTCAATTTAGTTTACTTAATATACTTTCATGACCACAAAGTACCATTTAGGAAAATACTATGCTTATATCATTATGATTCTATACAAAATCATGGTTTGGTTTTGTATCCAGTTTTTATCATGAAGGTATTTAAACACTTATTTTAATGAGATAAAAAGATGTAATTTATACAAAAACGTAGGTCGTTTAACTCATTAACTACCACATTTATAGATAAACTAGCTGTGTACCCGTCCTTCGTACGGGTTGTGTGTATAAATAATACATTAATATAACAATTAACAAACAAATTACTTGTACATTATTTACATTACATTTTACATTTTTTATTGTACATTATTATAACAATTAAATATAAGTTAACAAAAGATACTGTGGACCATGTGTTAACTGCATCACTTAGAAACAACGGAAAATGCCAAATTGTGATGAGTTGTACTTGTGTGTTTGTAGTGTATCACACATCTGTGAAAAAATTAATTTTA
>NW_013665673.1:323433-326382 GCF_000517525.1 Limulus polyphemus | reverse complement strand
TTTTTGAGTGGCTGCCATTTTCTTTCCAAAAGGCGTATGACAATTTCAAGTAGCCTATAACCTTCTTACACATCTATAAAACAAAGAAAAAAAGTTTCATTGAAAACGGTGCACTCGTTTTCCCATGAAAAGCGAACAAAAACACGTCCGCGAGCGTTACCGACAAACAGACAGAAATTGAGATAAGGCTTGTTTCGGCTCCTCTGGTGTATGAAACGTGAAGATATGCAAAAAGTACACTATTCTAAGCAATGTACAGACAAAACTCTTATTTTATTTATATAGATGACTCTTCTAGTGCCAGATTTATTTCTAAATTCCCAATGAAAAACAAAAAGGCACATGCTGTAACATACTTAATCGAAAACTTAAAACAAGTAAACTGGAAAGTTTGAAGGGGGATAATCTTTTTTTCATAGTAGCACAAGTGTTTTTTCTACAGTAGGCAGTTGCTACCCATTTCCAGTGTACTCATCATCAATACTCTGCCTAAACAATCTATCAAAGAATTGTTTTGACTTGTTTTAATACAATAGCCAACTTCAATTATTATTAAAAAATTGATGATACATATAACAAAAGTAACAAATATACCACCTCTCCTGACAAAATGAGCAGCTTCCAAGAAAATGTAATAGTATCAGCAACAATTAAAGCTATTTTTTTTTACTAAGTAGTTATTTGATATGTTATTTTAAAGTTATATAAAGATTAATTCAGAAATGCTACTCATCTCTCCACAGAACTGATAGCTGTTACCTTGTGACACTGCCTAAAAGATTTTTGTGCATGTGCCAAGCCTTGAATAAGACTTCAATCTATAATGCAATCATCAATAAACCATAACCCTCCACCAGTAAAACATCCTCCATGTGCAGTAGATCCTGTGATCACTTTACCTTAGTAAAGGTAACTCCATCTTCATCCTTTGCTGAGTTTTTCTGCAGGTGTGGGACATTTTTTTTCTTGTTAAAGTTATTTTTGCTGTTGGTTTACCTTTCTGATATGATCCTCCTCCTTCTTCTTTTCCCTCTCCCATGTTATTAATGTTCATGCCAATACCTTTTTGTCTCAACTTCGTACAGTCTCAGCTACCTCATACTCCCAGACCTCAAGAATTTTATTCTAAGACATTTTGTCATGATTGTCATTCTTTACTTGAGACTTGGTCCCTTGAATCTCTTCTTCAAGCTTGGGATATTCTCCTCCTCCTCTTTTGCCTTCAATCTGCTTATCTTCATCTTGCTTTTGCTCAACTTTTTGTTATCTGTCCACTTCACCTTCTTTCAGAAGCTATGTATTGCAACCCCAACATGTTCACTGGGGAAACATTACATACACTTCTTCTCCATTATGGCTTTGATTTTCTGAAATCTTCTTCAATGTCATATTTAACCGAGTTTCTTTGTTTCTGGAATTTGCTTGGTTTGGATGCTTTTCTTTCTGGACTCACCTCCCTCAGTTTTATCTTAGTTTGTTGCCATGGTTAGGTTTTTGAGGGAGTTCCTTATCCATTGGAAACTCCAGCTGACGCAACTAATTTGGACTTTGATTTTTCCACTTTACTCCATTTAATGGGGTCTCTACAGGTTTCTCATCCTCCAAAGCCTTATAGTATCATCCCCTCCCTTGCTTCTCATTCCCTCAATACTTCTGATATCCCCCTCTCTCTCTTGGAGGGCTTGGAATCATGGATCAAGGTGGTGACTTGATTCTAACATAACCCCTAGGGTTAGGTCCTGTGGTAGCTTCACTCTCCCACTTCACACACCTGTGCACTCCCTTTTCAGAAGAACTTTGGGTCACAAAGACGCTTTTTGATGGTCTTTCCCTCTCTTTCCACATTCAACCTTTTCTTTACATCCCTTCCCCCAGTTTCCTAGTGTCTTTGGCACTTGGAGGAGGCTGTACTTTTTCTCCTGGTTATGAACACCATAGACCAAGTTCTTAACCCAAATACATGGTTTTACTTCCATCTTGTTGCCATTCCTACATAAATGGATGATTGGTGACTTATAATTGTTTTATTGTCCTTGAACCAATTTCTTATCATCTCTTTGTTCAAGATTGATGATTTTCTCAATCTGAGATGGGTTTCACTCCTGTGCTGTAAATATTTTGGATGCATTTCTTCACACTGATTATTCCTACTATCTGTCAGTTCTTTTGATTCATCCTCAATAGTTGGATTATATAGTTTGGGCTGGCTATGGGTCATGAGGGCATTCATAGTTCCCCAGTTAGACAGCAGGCATTTTATGGATTTCTCTTCCTGTTGTAACTTATCTCCTTTGACCTTGACTGATTGGGTTAAGCAGCTCATCTGGCTAGTTTATTCTTCTATGTGTGATGAAACATTTAGTCTTTTGAAAGTCTCTTCACATCAGATTCATCATCAATGGCTTCTCTTGCCTCTAGCTGTCCATATCTCCTGGATGAGATCTTGTAGGCAAAGATATGGGTGATCCTTAACATCTTTGAGTCACATTACTTATACCACTTTGTGGTTTCATCTACTTGTGGTTTTCATCTTCCTCCAGTATCCATTTTAGTTTTTGCAGAGGCTCTATGGAGATGAATTGTTAATTATTTCTATATTTTTTGCAGCTTCCACAACTACCTTATTATTCATATATATCTGTATTATAGAGACAGTGGAATCCACCATGTGGCAGGTTCTCCCTCATAGGAAATACTTCTCTCTACCAAAATACATGTCACATAGTGGATTATAGACAGTGTTTATCCCATCTGCCCCTGCTCAGTGCTAACTGTGGAGTATTTTTTTTTCTGTGGGACTGCTTCGGTAGTGTGTATACATATACACCTGGAAAAAAGTTAAGCACCCCCAAATATTTTTCAGGATTGCTTATTGAAAATAAGGTTTAATTTTCATGATGTTGAGCAATGTTCATAATTTCAAACATAATTAAAAGGATGTGAGCGTTC
>NW_013665673.1:305423-322433 GCF_000517525.1 Limulus polyphemus | reverse complement strand
GAATGGTAATTTATAATCAGTCACAAGAACGTCGAATCTGAATCACTTGAAAAAAACAACGGGGGTGCTTAACTTTTTTCCAGGTGTATATATATATATCTTTTACATTCTAGGTATACTTTAGGGATAAAACCAATAGATGTGATCCTGCCCTCACACCTGACAATTGCCTGCTCTCCCTATTTGTGGTAACCTGTTGCACAGTCTATTAATTTGGGACTATATGCAGATGTGATGATTCCTGTTTGGTCTGAGCACCTCTCTGGTATTCTTCCCTATGCATGTTCCTCCTTTCCATTTTCTTTTAGTGGAGTAAAGAGAGAACCAGTAGCTTCCCAAAGCTTTAGCCACACTACACATCCATGCTCTGCTGACTGCCTGAGATATAAAAGTCAGTTGAGCAAGCTTTACATTCTGCCCATTTATGCAACACTAGAACTATACAGGAGGTTCTTTTTTGATAACTTTTGCTCTATCACCTTTATTGGATGAAATGTATTCCCTACATGAGATGGAGCCTCTCACCCCACTAGGCCTCACTACTTCCTAATTTGTGGGTGACATGCTTCATGAGGTTTCCTTTTCTGGTGCCATATATAACTTCATAAAGGAGCTCATATTTTAATTTTTTTTTTTTATCTAAACCAATCCTTCCACCATGTTATCAATGTGGAATTCTAGCTATTAGGTGTGTAGAGAGGTTAGTGGAGTTTCTAAAGTTAACATTTTCCTTACCTGTAAATGTATTTCAGATAGATACTCATCTCTACATATAACCTCCCACCCTTCCTTCCCACTTCTGGTATGCTTTTGTTGCCTCATCAGGAATGTGTCTTTTGTTACAGTGCAAATGCTTTTGGGGTCAAGTGTGCATGGAGTGCGTGTTGCCCTCCTATTGTTGTAGGGTTATAGTATAATGCTCATTGCATGATAGACTGGCATAATACATGTTAATAAGTAAGGGGTGAGAGTTCCATTTAAGGCTTGACATGTTCTCAAAAATCTTTTCAACAGTGGTGTGAGGTAATAGCTTTCAGTTCTATGAAGATGTGAATATATATTTGAAATACATTTTCAGGTAAAAAAATTTTTAATCTTTTTTTTATATCATACAACAAAATATAATTTTTGTAGGTTGAAAATACTTTAACAAATTTCCATTACTTTATAACCTATTTTCCTTTTGAAGCTAACACTTCTTACTTAAATGCTTCTTGTGCTCATAACAGTTGGATAAGCAAAAGTTACTGTAGCACCATGGATGAATAAAATGCAGTTACAGCAATAAAAAAATTACCAAGGAGGCTAGAGAATTTGAAAGAATGGTATATTCTGTTTTGTAGATACTGACTATCATTCAATATTGCAGCAGGTGGAAAATCTTAATATTGTTATTTTTTTTTGGTATGATAACATGCTGATAGGTGTTCTCAGTTTCACACTCATAATATTTAACCTTTTTTATTCATTTCAGGGTTTTTAAGAAGAGCTCACCAAATGGGAAGGTAAGTGGTAATAGAAAAGTATTTTTTTATGAGTTGTGTGCAAATTAGTTTGTTTAAAATGTTCACATATGACGTAAATTGAAACTTGATACTTGAATTTTTTTAACAGTTCTGTGGTCCAAGATAGTTTTTCCGATCAACCATTCCTAAATACAATATAAAAATCTAAATTTGTTTTTAATAAAATGGTATATTCAGGTACTTTTGTTCTCAAAGTTAGGTGTGTTTGCTACCTCAAAAGAAAGCTGGAACAGGCAGTGAAAATAAAAGGATATTTTAGTAGAAATATGATGGAATATGTTTTATCGTAAATATTTTAGACATTTCTAATTTCTTGTTCTCTAGTTCATTTATCATTACTTAAGCTAACCAAACTCTTTCATCTTTTAAAATTGTTGAAGTGTATGCTTTAGTTAATTTTTTCTTCTTTTAAGATTACTGTGTACCTAGGGAAAAGGGACTTTGTTGACCACTTTACTTATGTTGAACCAATAGGTAAGCATATATGTATGTGTAAAAAGGTTTTGCTATGGGCTAAAATTTAAAAAAGAAAAAAAAGATTATTTCTGAATACAGTTAGTGACATGTGTGATGTGTACTTCAAAAGGACCACAACAAAGAATTGATTTACAACTGTGTTCATTTATAACTGCACATTATGTAGTCACTCTTTAATATAAATTCTCTTGGTGTTTTTCAATTTAAGTTGTTCTCAAAGGTTAAAAAAAAACATAACTTATGTAGCAGTACCCTCCTCTAAAAATGGAGAACTTAGGCAGACTTATCAAACACAACTACCTGATGCATACCTTAGACTAAAAAGAGGGCTCTTATTAATTACAGCAAAGTTGATAAGTGGAAATTTGTTGTCTGTTCTAATCCACCATAAAAGAAATGCCACAAATTAGTATTTCTAGTGCTTCCTAGTAAAATACCTGCTCACCCCTCATTTTACACAGATCTGCCTGACCAAAGCTTGTTGGAAACCCCACACTGTATATTTCAAGGTAATGGTTTAATCAAGCAATCCACTTATCAACCTGTTTTATCATGTCCTAAAGATAAACATAAAAGGAAAACCTAACATACCAAAGCTTGACAAGAAATAAAGTCATCTATTTTCTGAAATTAGAAGAATGTAACTGCAGGTGCAAGTCACTAGTGGACAGCAGAAAGAGATCAATAGTCAGATCTCTACAAACCATATAAGTTGAGACATAATCATAAATTCAAAGCAGAGAATTATGCATAAATTGATAAGTCCAATGATAAGGAAATGACCATCAAACTTCCTGTGTTGTCAATCTTTATATCTTGAATATCCAAGTTTTGAGAAAGGAGAAGAATCAAGGAGACCATGATTGGATGAAGACATTAATGAATAATTAATGGCTAATTTATGTTATCGGCCAACATTTGTTTTTTACCTAGTAAAGATTAATACTTCACAAACTAACTGTATCAGTGTTGGACTGAGTATTTAGGGTTTAAACTGATTGATATTTAGAGGAAGTGTAATAGGAATAATGACTTTTCTCTAGGTTGTGTAGTCTTACAGAAAGACTTAATCCTTTATAGAAATGGCAATTATATTAGTATTCTTCATTTGTGTTTCATTATTTTACAAGTTATAAGGAATTATAGTTATATTTACCCATTTTTAGAGAAGAGATAATCTTGGGTTTTATCCTTGATTTTTTAAAGTATTTTTGTTTGTTTTATTTTAGCAAATTAATTTAATTTTTATATTTTATGGCTTTATATTTTTTGTAGATGGAGTGGTTCTGGTAGATCCAGAATATGTGAAAGATCGACGAGTTTTTGGCCATGTTCTTGCTGCATTTCGCTATGGTCATGAAGACTTAGATGTTTTTGGGTTGATATTTCGAAAAGATCTGTATCTTGCATCAGATCAGCTCTATCCTCCCTTGTCTAACCCTGACAAAACGCGATCGTTGACACGTATTCAGGAACGACTTCTCAAGAAACTGGGGCCAAATGCACATCCATTTTATTTTGAGGTATTATGAAAATGTAGGCTTGTAGATAATTTGACCAATTTTTCTGCCATTCATTTTCACGTAACCTAAATATGTCTATATGTATAAATGTTAGGCATCACACTTCTTGTTTGTACACAGGGGTACCCGTATATGAGAGTTTGTTTTGTTTTCAAAATATTAATTTTGAATTTGTTTTTAACCTTCATATTGTTAACTTTATATGTATTGACCTTAATTTTTCAAATAAGCTAAATTTTGGCTAACTTTAGGAATAAAAATTCTAATCATTAATAATTCAGTATAACTTTCTTTGTCAGTGTGATTTGCATAATTAGTTGTAATCATATGAATGTCAGACGGTGCTATCTTGTTTACTGGGGGGTCTTAACTTCTTATAACCAGGTCATATCAACAAAATTGCTCCTCAGTGCAATTACAATAATTATATTTTCACTTGTACCAAATGAAACTTTAGCATTTTGTGGCACAATATTTATCTTGGAATGTATTACCATAAGGTGTTTTTTATTTTCATGTGTGTGACACACTGGAGATCACTAATAATGACATTAGTTCCAAGGTTTCCATGGCAGATATTGTTATTTGGTCTTCTTTTTTTGTCTATTCATGTAACGTCAGCTTCCCCCTCATTGCCCGGCATCAGTCACACTACAGCCTGCAATAGGTGACACTGAAAAACCATGTGGTGTTGACTATGAACTGAAAGCTTATATTGCAAATACAACTGAGGAAAAAACTCATAAAAGGTAATTTGAGTTTGTCTGTGTTTTAGTTTAAGTTTTCAGTGCAAATGTATTAATTTCCAACATTAACATGATTGATTTGTAAAATTATCCCTTATGTCAATGCATGTTATTATTGTTGTTTCATGATTGAACACCATGTCATTATTTTAACTATGTTTCGCACTTTAAACATTGTTTTCTTTCTTAGTAAGTATCTGAAATACTAATGAAATATATTTTGCATTAGATACACATGAAATAAAGTACTATATATATACTTTGCTTGGCTAGTTCAAAAATTTTGGATAACATTGAAAACATTATCTATGAATTAAAGTATTTCTTTGTAAAACTGTGCCTATTGAATTTTTAAAATATAGAGTTATTTAATATTTTTCTTTAAGAAGAATTATTAGATGTCTTTGCAGGAACATATTTATGATGTGCAAATAGAACTTCCAGTAAATGTATAACATTAAAGCACCTTCAAAATTACTTTACTAAAATTTGGACCTGTGCTGAGTGTAAGATAACACATCATACACAGTTTTAACTATCACTTTTTGTTTCCGAAACGATATCTTTCCTCCATTCTCAAAAATCCTTCTCAATTAGTACTGCCTCTATCAGCACAAATATTTCGCTTTCTACTGGTTTTGTAGCTCTCTCTTCTTTCTGCATATCTACATGCAAATGATCATGTGGCAACTATCACTCCTTGTTTCCGAAACGATATTTTTCCTCCATTCTCAAAAATCCTTCTCAATTAGTACTGCCTCTATCGGCACAAATATTTCGCTTTCTACTGGTTTTGTAGCTCTCTCTTCTTTCTGCATATCTACATGCAAATGATCATGTGGCAACCCTCCACCAATAGAAGTGCAATACTACCCCTATCATAACTATCTCTAATAATGCACCTGTTAATCACTTCTTGATTGGCAGTCTTACTGTGCAGACATCTTTGTTTTCACTTGTGATTTAGTTATTATATACATACAATATTACTTATGAGTATTTTCTAATTTAGTTAATGCCGTTTTTCCCTTTTTTTTGTGGAGAGCTGCAATTTAAATTTCATTATCTACTCTCCCTTTCCTAAATTTTGTTCCTGTTTCTGACATTGTGAGCTTTGCACTCACAGTTTCAGGTGGCCACGACTACCACTGCTGTTGCTGCTACAGCAGATTTCCTGACCACATTTGTGGGGTTGATAACGCAGTTGTCAGCTGTGGGTGTGTCGACTATGATCCATAGGGAATTGTACCATTTCTGGCAACATTCTGTATAACCTGATTAGTAGCCTGTCATACCAGCACCTGAGTGTGTCTGAATGGGTTGATGTGAAAAAGGGCAGTTCGAGGATCTTACCTAAATCTCCTTCTCCCTTTTCTTTCTGTTTCCTTGGATTTTACCCATGCTCTCACTGGAGATTAAGCTTTGAGTCATTCTTTGGTTTTCCTCCTTACCTGGATATTGGGGTTCATGCTCATTGTTTTGGAGTACATTTGCATTCTGGGTTGATATGCCCTGTCCCCAAAATATGGGTTTGGACCCTGATACTTCAGTTGTTTTTCCCTACCTTGGAACTTTCCCATTCTCTTCTTTCATTAACCATTGTTATCTATTCATTATCCTACCTTCACTTTTTGGTTGGGACAGTTCTTCAGTTTCATTATTTGTTTTACATTGGTCATATTAGTCTCGTTTTTGCTGCTATGGCACACATTTCCTCTTCGAACTTCACTTTAGAGACGTGGCTGCTCTGATGTTAGGTTCTTCTAGGCTGGGATCCTGTTTTCTTGAGAGTTTGTTTACTCTCCTTTTCATTGCATGCATTGTGCATGGCACCTTTGTTTTTATCAGAAGGTGTTAGGGTGTCTTCCTGCCTATTTTGTGACTGGGGTTGTTTCAGCAAGTCTCCATAACTCCATTTCCAATCGTCCCCCAGTTGTCTTACCATTTACTTGACTTAACTCCTCAGCCAGATCCTGTTACTTCTCATTGTCATTCAAAGGTGGCTTGGGACTTACTTCTCCAGGGTGCCTTCTGTGAGGATATAATTCTCGTTTGGGGTTTTTACTCCTGATTTATGGATGACTTTGGTTGATGTGTCAGATATTCCCGTCTCCCCAGCAACCAGACATTTTCTTCATTTTGTTCTTCACAGGTGTATGTTTTCAGTTTAGGGTGTTATGCTTGGCCTTGCCTTGGCTTTGTGTGTGTTCTGCCAAGTAGCCTAAACTTTTGCTCAACTACTTCCTTCTCTGGACCATAGTGTACACCTTTCCAGGAACAGCTTACTACTTATAGCTTCCTCACTGGCCAATTCTGCCCTCTATACTCAGTTTCTTCTTCAGGAAGCTGCCTGGGAGGGTTGGCTTATATCACCTGATCATTTTCTGGTTTTCTTGGTGTGTTTTTTCATCTCAATTCTTTGTAAGGACCAGCCTTCTCCTCATTGGGTTTAGAGCTTGGTACATCCTTTAGGTGGCATCTCATCTTCTCCCTTTCCTTCTTGCATCTTGCTTCTTCTATCTCTTTTGAGGACATGGGTTTTTCTCACAGCTCTCATTCCTCTTGGTCTCGCCAACATGCACCATCCTCTGTGGGTTTTGGTCACCTGATGCTGCCTTGTTTGGGGTCCCTTGAATGTTCCACTTATCTTTTCCCCTCACTAACAGTCTGAATTGACTATTGGTTGGATAGAACCACTTTTGCAGAGGGGGGTTCTCTTCCTTATCATCATCCAGTTTATCACCTTTTTACTGATGTTTCTCTTTTTGTTTGGGGAGTATCTCTCTCTCTCTTGACACTTCTAGCTGTTTATCGGACAGTACTTTCCTTCCTACTGGCTCTTGGGGACCAGGTGATGATGTTTTGCTCCAACAGTTCTATGGTAGGGTGAAAAAACAAAGATACAGTGGAAATATATCAAAGCCACTGATAAATATATCTAAACTATATGTTAGATTATATCAGTGAAACTCTGGAGTGTATTGTTTCACACTTTAAAACAAAGATACAGTGGAAATATATCAAGGCCACTGATAAATATATCTAAACTATATGTTAGATTATATCAGTGAAACTCTGGAGTGTATTGTTTCACACTTTAAAAGTTTAGTGAATGCTAATTTGATAAACTTCTAAAGCATTAAACACTAGAATAATATAAGCACATCTACTTTTAATAACAACACTAATGAAAAATTACCAATTTAGTATCTTTTTCTTTAAACAACTATTAATGCATAACTTTGAAAGAATTATTTTATAGAAATCTGATTACTTCCTCAAGGAACTCTGTGAGGCTAACTATACGAAAGGTGATGTATGCACCAAGCAAACAAGGAGAACAGCCAAATGTTGAAGTCAGTAAAGAATTTATGATGTCCCCTAACAAACTACATCTAGAAACATCACTGGACAAAGAGGTTTGCTTTCATCATTATTTATACAGTATTTTATTAGGATGTGAACTTTAACATAAGAAAATATATTAAATTTCTTAAAACCTTCAATTTGTTATCTGGAAGAAGAAAATGCTTACCATACATCTTCACTTATGAGATTTTTATGTTTTATAATTGTGAGAAAACATTGTTGGGTTCAGCTTAAACTGAAAATGTTTTCTTTATTACTTAATAAAAACAACAACATTGGTTTACTTTTTGCTAATTTTTTTGTTTTTCATTTAGGAAAAATTAAATAATTTAAATTTTCCTCTTTTAAAAACACGTTTAGTTTCTAACTGTAGTTGAACAGATGAAGATGTTGGATTTTGTAAATTTTTATCACCTTCAATTTTGTAAGGATTTGTTGCAATTTTTACAGCTCTATCATCATGGAGAAGAAATTGCAGTCAATGTTCACATAGCTAACAATTCAAATAGGACAGTAAAAAAGGTAAAAGTATCAGGTTGGTATAATTATCTTTTGATCTTCATCCATTTGCTTTGTTTATCCTGAAATTCCAAGTATACTAGATCTTCACCTGAAATTTTTCAAAACTTTCATGTATGCAAGTGTATATAAGTTTGAAGTAGAACATTGGGCAATGAAGTGGCTAAGTTCCTTTAACTCTAGTTATCTATTATTCTGAGTCATTTTCCTTGAGTATCACTCATGCCTTCTCATGGGAAAGATTGCTGTAAAGTAGAATGCACTATGTGAAGATGGTCAGCAATATTTTCCACTACTGGGTCAGGTGATACGTTGAGGATACATCCTCTTATTTTCTAAATGGAGTGACTGATAGTGATGTATGTAGTGCACATGCCCTTAGAAGTATAGTATGCTTTAGAACTATGTATATATTATGTTTTTTCAATAATGTTCTGATTATGTATTCAAGACTATTATTTGCTTTACTTTTTTTTTATTAAGAATGTTATACTGGTTTTAATTTGATATGTTTTAGTTCTTCAGTTTGCTGATATCTGCCTGTTTTCTACGGCACAGTATAAGTGCAATGTAGCATCATTGGAGAGTGAGTGAGTAAATTAATTTGAGTTTTCTCTAATATCATTATTATAACAATGCAATCTAAATTTTTTTAAAAGTAACCATTCTTGATTAAACTATCTGATATCAAGTTATGATTGGAACTTGAGTAATTCTAATGTTATTTTCTGCAATTTTTTCTAATGGCATTTGAAAAATGCAAATAATTAGTTTTACCTTACAATCAACAGTGTGTGTTCCTATCTTTTGTAAAAACAAGTTTTCTATATTAAGTCATAAACAAGTTAAATGAATTTATTTTCGTAAAATATGAAGTTTAACAGCCTTATATCATTGTCATTTGGTGTTTGTCTGCCTTATATCTTACAAACTACACCACTCACTTCAATATGTTGATCTCTTCAGTGTGCATCATATTAATACTATAGTGTAATGTTTTTCATGAAATAATACTGACTTTAAACCTTGTAGAGATGGTTGTCCTGTGGGGCCTGGGTTTACATTATCTAAAGTATACTATTTGAAGCCTCTGCTAGCTAATAACAAAGACAAACGTGGTCTAGCATTGGATGGACAGTTAAAAGATGAGGACACAAATCTAGCTTCTTCCACCATGTAAGTCGGAAATATTTCTTTAAGTAATACATTTGTACATTTTCATTTACCACTATTTTTACATGTACTTGAAAAAGACTGTACATATAATTTAACCGTAGTCTCAATCATTTTTTTTTCCACTTACGTAGACTGTAGTCAATCTGTTGAACAACTGTGATCTGGTTCTTCACCTTTCTTTCTCAGATATCACTTGCTAAAGCAAAACAATGCCAGAGTTCACTAGAGACTCACTCCACTTATTAGCAATATTCTCCTTTATGTTCATATACAATAGGGATTCCTCTAGTATATGTCAGTTGCAGAGAACTATCTTTTTAACAAAGATCTTACTTTCCATATGTATTTGCTTTTGAGCTATGCTGTTTGACATCCTTTTGTTGTACTTTTTTTCTCAAGTTTTCTTATGATATTATATGACCTTAAGTTAGTTCAGTTTGTTTTCACATCTTATGAACTTATATTTCATATCATGGAAGTCTGTCTCTTCTGTTTACCTCTCTGTCTGTTATTCAGACAGCTGTTCAGAAGAACTTGCTTTTTGGTATCTAGTAAAGTTTTCATGTGAGTGCAATTGATCCTCATTATCTTTTAGTTTCTGTTTTTTACTTTATTGTACTTTAACCCTAAATAAAGTTATATGAGTGGTTCAAATTTTAATAATATGAACCTTAACAGAGGTCATTTTTATTTTTCTAACAGTTAGATGTTAATCAGCTTTTTAGTCCCACTTCAGTGGTTTTATCCTATTCCTTTATGACCATTACAGTTACTGTTGTTCTAACTGATTTATGTACTGTTTTTCGTGAATGTCATTTTGAAATATTGCTCTCTCTCTTAGTATTACACTTGTATGTTATGCAGGACATTGTAGTTCAAGTATTAAGTACACCCAAAAAGTTTTTATTAATCTTTTTCTACACTCTTCATTAGATTTTCTGCTGTTTCAACTGATTCATACATTTATTTGGAGGTACAGTTTGTAGGTTTTATATTTTTGGACTGAGACTTCCTGTTCTTCATCTGTTATTTTCATTCCAAAAGGTTTTATCAAAGTATTTGCCATTTAATGAGCATTCATTTCTTATCTTTTTATTTCCATTATTTTCGGTGACTCAGCTGAATTGAGTTGTCTCTCCTTTCTTTTCTTTTTGTTTTATGGACATTTTTCTTTTTTTCTATTACAAAAGTTATATTTGGCTCCTCTTCATCAACAATGTTCAGAAGTCATGTTTCTTGGAGAGCGAGGAAGTGACCTTTTATCTGAATTCCATGACATTTTCACCCTGGCAATTTCTAACTAGTCTTTTTTTTTATCCCCAGTTCTCACCCAGAAGTTTCAAGCCCCTTCCCTTTCAGCCCCTCCTCTTTAGCTATGGATGTTTTTTTCCTTCCTTAGCATTTTCTTGAATATCCTAGCTCCTCAAACTACAATTTTTTAGGTTACACATATTTTTTTCTCCCTTGCTTTTATGATACAGAGATTGGGTTGACTTGTTGACTTTTTTCAAGCTTTTTATTTAGACCTAGTTGTCCATTTCATTGGATCAAGAAGTTTCCAGCACACTGACAAAGAAAGCCATTGAGATAGTTGTGGATGATTTTCCATAGGAAGATTTGAAACATGTTACAATTCATTACCATGTAAATCAGTTCTTGACTATTCCATGCTTCATGCTTGAGGATTTTTAGAAACTGTCTTATTGACATTCTCTTTCCTGCTGGTTCTGAATATTAAAAATAAACATTTCAAATATATGTCTTCTTATCCATTTTCACATGAATTCACAGATATTTCTCTGTTTTGCCATCAGCTAATTTTTGCTGAATATAGGATCTCCTTGTTCATTAGACTCAGCTAACACTATATCTAGCTTCTTGATTTCCTGAGTAAATAATTTGCCCAAGTCTTGCCTTTGCCCTTATCAGTTTCTTATCCATTAAACACTACCAGTTGCAAAAAAACAAATAGAATAAGAAGCTTTTGTGAATGCACTCTATTATTTCAAGAGTGACTCAACTAATATCCAAACTGGCTTTATGGTTGTCTAGTTAATAAAGTTTTTCCAAACTTCACTAGTGTCATATATGATTTTGTTATTTATCTGGAAGATATTTTAATCCCTCCTCATACCTACTGGTTTCAAATACTACAAATTTTATAGCCAATATAAAAGTAAGTAAGCTGCTTAGTGAGATTTGTGTATTTCACATTGCCTTAACAGGTTTCGTAATAATCTGGTTTTTCTGATACAATATCCTACCTTCCCTCACAAATAGCTTTTCTTGACTTATACTTCCCTCCATATGCACAAATGTTTGCTCCTCACTGACCTTGATACTACTACCTACCCTCACATGTATTCACATGAGACATCTGCATACTATCATGCAAATGATCATGCAGCAACCCTCCACCAATAGGAGTGCAATGCAACTCCTATCATCACAATTGTGCACTATCTTCCATGCAGCCAGTAATCACTTCTAGATTGTCAGCCCTACTGTTAGGACATGTTCTCACTCATGCTTTCCTACTGATTGTTTCTTTTTTCGACTTTCTGTTTATTAATTGTGTCTTCGTTTTTTCATTTACTTGTTCATTAATTTTTTTTGCTAATGGTTTGAGTGTTATTCCACACAGGTATTTTTTTTTCTGTGTTTTTCAAATCATTTTAGCCTCCCAGTATCACAGTAGTATGTCTGTGGACTTATAATGCTAGAAACCGGGTTTTGATAGCCATGGTGGCCATAGTGCAGATAGCCCATTGTGTAGCTTTGTGCTTAACTTCAAACAACAACAAATCATTTTATATTTGATTTTTGAGTTGCATTTGGAGGTTCAAATGGCATCAAGACAAGCTTTTTCTGTTGAGGAAGTAATAGCTATGTTCGCTGGGAGTTGGCTACCTTTATGCAGTCTTCTGGTTCACTGAATGATTGTCCTGTATTACTATGTGAGGGTATGTGACTTTGGACAGACTTTCCCTCCTCCTCCCTATGCCTCATTATCGTGTTTTGTTTCAGGAGAGGTGTCCAGGCCTACTTTTCCCTTTATCGACTTAATACTTCAGGTATGTGTATTTTTTCTTTGTTTCCCATTTCCTTTGATTCTTCTCCTAGCATCTCAGTGTTGCACTGATGGGCTAGTATCTAGTGTTTCAACTCCCTTACCAGATATTGGGGTTCACGTGAGTCATTTTAAGGACCAGTTTTGTTTGAGGGTTGGTATGATATGACCCCCACATACTTTGATAGACCATGCTTTGGCTTAGCACCATTCTGAGTTTCCCTCCTTAGACTCGTAACATTTTACTTGCTTGTTCCTTTGGGGATTCAGACTTCAATACTTTGGTTACTTTTTCAGCCTTCATTTTCCTGTTTTTCACCATGGCACACCTTTCCTCATCCACCCTTTCCTTGATAACGTGGCTTCTATGTTGATGGAACTTTTTCTGGGTTGGGCCACCCTTTTGTCACAGGTATGTTTGCCTCCCACCCCATTGCATGCTTTGCGCATGGCTCCTTTTCTGCACCAGGAGGTTTTTTGGGGCATTCCCAAGTTTTTGGTAAATGGAGTTGAGTTGGCATGGTTGCATATCTTCCCTTCCTCATTGGCTTCTCACTTTTCCCAACCCTTTCCTGAACCTGTTCCTGTGTTTTGTCCTCCTTCTTCCTCTCCTTTTGGGTTCCAGCCTCTCAGATTACTGTGGTTCACTGTCACTTATGTCACCTTCAATGGGCTTTGATGGACCAGTGGAGACTCCTTTGGTCCCTCTCTTCCTTCCTTACAGATCATCTTTGTCTGGTGGGTGGATCATGACAACTCCACTATTGGTGCTCCCCTTCCTCCTCTTTGACTGGAATGCCATCTTTTTATGGATGCTTCTCTTTCTGGTTGAGATCCTTATCTCAATGTTTGGGAGGTTTTCGGGTGATGGGCTCTGTCAGGGTCCTCTGTATACCAACCTCTTGGAACTCCTTGCCATTCATTAGGCTTTGATTCATTTCCTTCCAGACTTTCAAAGCTGGTCAGTGATGGTGCATTCTTACAGTTTGATAGTGGTCTTGTATATCTCCACGGAATGAGAAACTTGGTCAAGAGACATGTGTTTTCAGACACTGGACCTCCTGTGTTGGGCCAACAGCCACCAAATTCATTTGTTGGCTTATCATATTCCAGGTGCCCTGAATTTTGTCCCGGATCATTTATCACATCCTGACAGGATTCTCCCTTCAGAGTGATCACTGGACATGTGGGTGTTTCATGAGCTCTGTGCCCATTGGGGTATTCCAGAGCTGGATGCCTTTGCCACTCATATCAAATTCTCAGTTCCCTAGATTTTAGTCTTCTGTTCCACATCCTTTGGCTGGAGCAGTGGATGCAATCAATATGGATTGGTCAGATCTATACCTGTATGCTTACCCTCCCATTTGCCTGATTCCTTGGATCTATTCCATCATCCAGACCACTCTATGTTTAGCTCTATTATTGGCTGGCTCAGAGGTGGTTTCCACATCTGCACTGACTATTAGAGTCACCTCTTCTCCTTCTTTCCACCACCCTTCTTCGTCAACCTCAGTCTGGCATACATCATCCACCTGTTCCCACACTCAGTAATCATGTGTGGCTTTTGTCCTGGCCAGACTTTCACAGCATGTGACATCCTCGATTTCCCAATTCTTGATGTCTTTCTTCCATGTCATTATACAAAAGAAAGTGGTATACATCATTGGTCCATACATCATGGTTATCCTCTGTCCCATCTGACCATTCCCCACATCACTTCCTTTCTAACCTAGCTATCGCACAATTTTGTCAGCCATGTTTCATTTTACACATTATTCCCATGTTTTCAGTTTGTTGGTCCAGTCCCTTTTGTTTTGTTCCCTCCACATCACTTGTCCTCCTTGTCTTGCCTCTCTCCTGGATTGGAACCTCTATGTCGTCCGTCATGCCCATATTCTTCCCCTTTTGAACCCTTGTACCCTTGTTGACCTGTTATTTATATAACATCTCCTTGAAGACCCTTTTCTCCTCATGTTGGTGTGTGGATGTCATCATTTGGATGCTTTTGTTATTGATGTCCACCTCACCTTGTTTCACAGTTCTATGTGGTCCTTCTCCCCAATTTTTCTTTTCTGCCCAAAACTTTAGCTGCTTGGAAGGGTAATTTTGCTTTCACACCTATCTCCTTTCCATCCATACCACACATGATTGCCTCCTCTGTCTGGCCAGGGCACTCTGCTGTTATGTGGCACATACTGATCCCTTTTATGGTTTATGCTCCCAATTGCTTATTCCTTTGAATACTTCCTAGTCCTGGGACCTTTTCCAAGTTGGTTTGCCTGGCTTATTCTTCCCTTTTTCCTGATGGTTGTTGTCTTTTCCGTGTATCTTCCCATCAAATTCGTCACCTTACCATGTCCCTGGCTGCTCATTTCTTTTATCTGTTGGAGGAGATCATTAGTGCTGGTATGTGGACCATTCCTCATACCTTTACTGCTCATTATCTTCACCACCTAGCCATTTCTTCTTCTACGGGGTTTAATCTTCTTTCCATTGTTATTTTGTGTTCCACAATATCTCTTTGAGTGGGTAAGTGCTCCTTTTTTTTCTTTGAAAGGGTTTTTGTTGCATAGTTGGATCCCACTTAGTAGCAAGTATTACCTGTACACTCATGGACTAACATGAGTAAAGCAGACAGGGATTACTGCCCATCCCAGAGGAACCATGTATTGTAGGTCACAGGATTGGACTGCTTTTCAGAATAAAGTGTTGTAGTCACCCATTGCACTGTCTCCAGTGCAGCATTCCTCTGGACTCTCCAACATGCTGTTTTCCCCTTCTTCTAGTGGAATATGGAATTCTTTGCCACTTACAATTTCCTAACCACTGTGGTGGTGGACCATGGAGGCTTCCTCCTGAGTATGCTCAATCCCACTTAGTTGAACATAGAGTGGTGGTGTTCTGCCAGTGTAGATGTTGTTGACACTCTTCCTACTGCAGACCTGAAGTACAATTCCAGATGCCATCAGGTGTTGGATGATGCATTCCATGAACATGCAGTTTGCCCCTCTGGCTGAGGCACCCTCCTTCCTACTATCCCCCAGATATTGGTTCCCAATGGATATGGTAACAGTTGGAGCTGGACCAGCCTCACATGTGTGTGGGCAATTAACCTCCTCCTACCACAGATTGGATGATACACTCTCAGTGCTGCCTGGTAATAGACTGGGGATGCATCCCCACTTTGCTGTCCATTTTTCTATCATCCCTCAGATATCATTTTCTGGTGGATATGGTGATGGTTGTATTAGATGTGTGCACATGATGAAGCAGATCCTTGGTACAGAGACATATCTTCCATACCAGTTCCTGTATCAGAAGTGAAAGATAGAGGACTCTCTTCCTATCATAGGCTGGATATCCCTATCATGGTTTGCTTGGTATTGATTGAGATCAATCTCCCATTTATGGTCCAATGTGCCATAGCCAATCTACACTTAGGGCCCCTTAGTTTCACATATGTGTATGGCTGGGTACCCTCCTCCTACTGTGGACTGGATGATACATTCCCCAATGTTGCCTGGTGATGGACTGGAGATGCACCCCATTTTGCTTTCCACCTTCCTACCATCCCCTTAATGTTGGTTCCTAGCAGATATGGTGATGGTCAGGTTAAATGTGCAAACATGATTAAGCTGGGGAGGTCCCTCCATTGTTTCAGCTCTTATTGTGACACGTGGGTGGTATACCTTGCTCAGAATTGGTGTGGTCTCCCATGGGGGTGTTGGTTACCATTTATTTACACTCCCCATGGTCTTCCCTTGAGTGCTATCTAAAGGGGGATTTGTCTTCTCACCAGACCCTCCACCAACTCAATGTGGGATTCTAGCTATTTGTGAGAGGACGTAAAATATTGTTTTGAAAGTTAACATTTTCCTAAACTGATAAATACTGATAAATACTTACTTCTCACATTTCCCACCCATCCTCTTCACTTCCAATGCTGGTCTGTATGTACTGCCCAATCTTGAAGTGATTATGGGCTGCACAGAAAAGAGGATGCTAGTGACAATAGGAGTTGTGTCACACTCCTATTAGCAAAGGGTTGCTTCATGATGATTTACATGATAGCACTGCAGATGTCTCGCATGAATGCATGTAAGGGTAGGTGAGAGTATTAAGGTTAGTGGCGAGTGAAAATTTGCACATATAGAGGGCAGTATAAGTTAAGAAAACTTAATTGGAGGTAATTATCTATAGCAAATACATTTTTAGTTTAGGAAAATGTTAATGTTAAATCTGTCCATAAGTCAAATGAGGACAAGCAAGAAAATCCTTTAACTAGATAGTCACTGTCTTTCCTTGTGAGGATATTACTTGGACGGTTCTTATTCTAGTGAATGAATGTAAGCTCAAAGGAAAAGTTTCATGTTCCCTATTTATGTTGTGCCTTATAGTTTTTTTCTTGAAATCTGGGTAAGATAGTGTCTCCATTCTGATTTCACTCATTGCATAATTCCATTTGTTGTAATAATTAGAATTGTAATTATGGTTCAGCTTTTTCTCCTCTGTGACATCTTTATTTGAAACTAGACAATCCGTGACCCATTGGGTCACCCACTATTCAGAGGTTATGAAGAATTGAAGCTAATTTCAATCTTGCA
>NW_013665673.1:287235-304918 GCF_000517525.1 Limulus polyphemus | reverse complement strand
ACTATTTGCAAATAGTCAATAATATTGTAGGTCCATTTTATTATTGTTCTTTCTACATACTGTTATAACACATTTTCATCTCATCATTTAATTTCTGTTGTGCATATATTGTTGTATAGACAATATTTTAAAGTGATTCATCAGGTGGAAAATGAACAGATAGACCGATATGTGGCGCCATCTAGTGTATCTAAATTCATTTAGAGATTTTCATAAAACTGCCCCGAAAAATGGGGCTAACTCGGTAACCCTTGGCCCAATTTTAACGAAACTTGTTTTATTCTGTTTCTATTCTCATTTCATTACAAATATGGGACTATTTTGTGCCATCTTTGCTGTATTTAATTACAGACAAGCAAGTAAACAAATCTCAGAGTTTTAGTAGTATTTAGATGATGCACCTCTTCTGATGGGTTTCCAAATAGTTCTATCATGGGGTCACGATGGTGCAATACCATACTGTTATGCTTGACCCCTGTTCTCAACAAATGTGGCAGTTAACAGATTATAATAGTTTCACATAAAAAAACATCACATATCTCCTGTCTACATCTCTGAATAAATCTCATGGCTGAGGCCCTCTGATTGTGAATACTTGCTTTTCCTATCCATGAATAATGTGGACCCCTCTCTGTAGTGTGGATATTCTAGTTGCATGTTTGGTAAGGAAACATCACTGTTTTTGAAGTTTACAGTCTTAGTATTAAAATGAATTTTAAATAATGGACTCACACCCATCCTGTGTAGTTATCTCTAAAAAAGTGTGGCTTTAATTTGCAGCTGATAAACTCTAACCATACATTTAAATCCAGGTGGAAGGAGTCTGCCATGAATTATAATGAATGAAGTCAAAACTAAAATAAAGGTTTTAATACTATAACTAAATAACCTTATAACACCAAAATGTTATTTTTCTTTAATTGGACACTTAGTGTTTCACTTTACAGCTTCTTCAGGAGTGTTTCAATAAAATGCAAACTGTAACTAACAGTACAAAGCTTCAAATGGTTTAAATAATAAATTCTAATTAAATCTATAGTGTACATTTCTACAGTGTGCGTTTGATGTATTAAATAGTAAAGCTTATTGTTGAAAGAAAAGTATTGTTGAAATAATTAATAACTACCTGTATTTACAGATTAAAATAACAAAAAGATAGGATGAAAAATAAAATAAAATAATGAAAACTATAAGTGCCATCCACTGTCCCTATTCATCTGTGGTCGTAGTTGTTCGATGAGAAGAGCTTCTTTGAATTTTCTGTCAGTGTATTTGGTGAGGATTTGTACGGAAAATGGTGGTTTCAAGTTAAATGTTACTTGTCCATGATTAGTTCAAATTTATCTGCAACTGCACTTCTTTCATGTTGTTTATAAAGAGAGTCAATATGTTCTACTATCCTTGTGTGTAGGGTTATTCCAGTTTTCCGTGTGTATGTATGATGGCAGATGTTATATGTAAGCTGGTAAACAACATTGGAGACAAGACACCCATCTTTAGATTGTAAACACATTTTTCCAAGACAGTAGGCTTTATTACATTGTAGGTTAGTGTAAAGAGATTTTGAAAGTTGGCTTTGGCCATTTTATAACCTTAATAAGCAGTTCAGATTTCTTGATAATCTTGATGATAGCTTCATCAACTAGAAGTGTTATAAAAATAATCTTTTTTGTGTTATTGTTGGAAAAATTGTTTTTTTTCCTCCTTGTTTATCTGTTGTTTTTTTCAAGTTGAAAGTGCGATGCTGTTTTTTTCAAGTTGAAAGTGCGATGCTGTTTTTTTGCTTGTTTATTTGGTTATTTTTGGTTCTATATTTCTAGTATTAAAATGTCTTCTATACACCAGTATCACTACAGAAATTAATTTTGAAAAAAGGTGTAGAAAAATTAGTTGATGATATTTTAGTGAATTAGTTACATGTCTTTCTAGAGGTTAAGTATTTATTTGAAATCTATTTTAATATTAAGAATTTAGACTTTTGTACCCAAAATAAATGTTTGATATATTAACATGATTTAAGTTTTTCTGAATTGCATAATGTGCAGTCTCTCGTATTTTCAGCCCTTGTGTTCATTTTAAGTTATTATATTGATTATTTCTTTTGCAATTCATTAGCATAACAGACCCTTCCCAAAAAGAAAACTTGGGAATTATAGTGCAGTACAAGGTGAAAGTAAAGTTATGTCTAGGACCTCTTGGAGGGTAAGCTGTTTTGTAATATGTTTGAAAGTAGCTTGTTCAGAAGTTGAAAGATTACAAGATTTTGTTGAGAATAAATTTAGATAAATTGTAATTTATTTTAATAATTTCCTAATCATTATTTTACTTCATGGAAACTCTTTACTGTAGTAGCACTTATCAGTTACTAATTGAACAGATGTATGCCATACAGTTAGTACTTTGTATTAATATGAAGTAGAGGAAATGTTTCCTTTTCTAATAAAAAAAATTTATTACTGAGTGAACAACCAAAGTTTAGTCATTATAATCACAAACTGCATGTTTAACGCACTACATAGAACTTGATGAGAAATCTATTCACACTTTAAAATCAGATTGTAAATAAACTATGTCTCCTGTACATTTACATAGAAATAAATTACCTTTTTTGTTTTTGAATTTGTAAGTTAATTTAAAGCACCATAAAATTTATATTGTGTATAAAACATCTCAAGAAAATGCAAATGTAAAATGAGACAAGAAACTAGAATGCCTTATAGATTGGTAGATTTTAGTTTGTTTAATACTAATTATCTCTCATACTATAGATGTTTATATATATATATATATATATATTTTGTTGAATAAGACCGATGTCTGTAGGTTTACTTTTTTCTTGGAAATCTTCTCAAGAAGTCGATAAGCCGTTTTAACGTTGTTAGAACAACGGGCAAAAGTTGTAGATAGTGGTGAATTGGCCAATTTTTTTTTTTTACATTCTCATGGATCCCAGGAAAATATCCACATCCTCCCTTCCTCTTGGTGGGCTTGTTCATTGCTGATGTTTTTAGAAAATAGCTATATACATGTATTAATAGCCATTTAGTGGGTTTAGCTTCCTCTACACATCTTACTTATCAAGTTTTGACTCTCAGGTTGTCTTCTGTGTGGTCTGGAAAACAATCTGACCAATAGTGAGTTCCTGCTTTACATGCTATCAGTATGTCTCATTTGGAGACCTTCCTCTTTAGAGTAATTATCAAATATCAGTTCTCTGATTCTCATGATTCTTTTAGCCAGGATCGACTTTTTACCTTGTCTTCTTTTTCTGTAGTTCTGACAAATGCATATTCTACCATGTGGCTGTTGTGTTATTTTCACACCTTAGTCCTATTGTGTGTTGTTGCAATATATTCATTTCCCACTCCAACTTTTCAACTGACCTTGAAAGAGCTTCTTCCATGCGTCATTTTTCTTTGCAGGCTTTTCAACCACTCTAGTCTCCTGTTCAGGAGAAAGTGAAGCTTGCCAGAAGGAGCTGAATGGGGTTTTAGTTTTTCAACTTACTTCTAGTAGTTAATATGTTTGGGATAACCAGTATGTAATGTTTGACCTTCTGCCTTGCCTTCTTCATGTACTGAATAGGAGTAGAAGTCAGCTACTTTTACTTGTTCCTTTGGACCTTACCACATAGCCATACATGGATATAATCAAATGGGGTATTCTTGTCCCACTTGATGACTCTTTTGTTCTGGACAAATCTCTCATGTGGACTGTTAGGAAGTTTCAGATCATTGTTTCATCTATGGGATCCTTAGTGGTGGGTAGTTTATCATTTCATTTCCATTTTTTTTAACTCCATGTGTTTTATTTCGAGTAATCTAGTTTTTCTGTTCTTCTCCATTTATTTGACATTGGCTGTTACATTTACAAGGACAATTGGTTTATTTCACTCTTTTCATCCATTAAGTTTCTTACACACATATATTTAATCACCCAATTGACTATATCTCTTGGGTGAATCAGCCATAAATTCATTTCCAGTTTAGTGCCAACACTGTATTTTTTATATCTGGTTTTTACAGATCCTTAAACCTGGTCTTAATATTTTTTCCTCTTCCTTCCATTCCAGGCACTTACACATTCTAGATAAGGAAGTTTGAAATGCCCTTGAGGAATAATCCAATATTATTTATCATGCTTCTCCAAATTTGTATTCTTGTCTCTTTGTGGTTCTGAAATAACTAGGAGATTTGAGACTTGTCACAGACCTGTCTCAACTCTTGTTTTCCTGGAGACACCTCACCTTCAAATGAAAAACATGAAGTTGTTTCAGAAGCTTCTTTTTGTCCTTACAATGTTGGATATACAGTATATATTTTCATATACTACTCATCCATCATATCTTCAACATATTTTGCCATTGATGGGTGGTTTATCAGCTCATTTCTGATACAACATCTTACCACTTCTCACATAATAGCTTTCCTCAATTTGTGCTACCCTCTATATACATATTTTTGCTCACCACTAGCTTTGATGCTCCCACCTACCCTCGTGTTTACATGTGGTACAGTTGTGCTATAGCATGCAAATGAGCATGCAAACAACCCTCCACCAGTAGGAGTGTGACACACCCTCCTAGTGCAGCTGACCACCTTTATACTGTAGAGTATTATCATCACTTCTCAATTTGACACTTGTGTGTAATGATGTGTATTTTTTGTGTTTCTGAGCTTTTCAGATTTAAGCATTTTACAACGAAAGTATCTACAAAGCCATTGTTTCACAAATGTCAATAACTTCCTCTTTGTCTGGTGTGAAACAACACGAGTTTGTTCACACTGGACTACCAACTATATTGGCATTGAGTTTGTCTTTGTTTGTTGGGAGGGGTGATGGTGTCTTAAATTCAGCCTGAACCTTCTTTTGTCCCTGACATACCTCTGCCTATGTTTCTCATTTGTGACAGAATAGATTTTGCCAGTTTTTTCCTCATTGTCTTGATTCTGCCTCAGCCTTTTTTTTTCGTGATTTTATGGCTAGCTTTCTCAGGTCTGTTGTGTACATATCAAATTACTTTTACCACTAATTTGGGGCATACGTGCCTTGTCTTCCTTCCTTTGTTACCTCATATGACTAGGCAAGACTTTGTGCTGTCCTCTGTTTGTCTTATGTAGGCTTGGGTTTTCCCACCTTCTTTTTACACACACACTACTCTTTTTCCCTTGTGTAACTGTCTTTCTGTGGTAATCCAACATTCCCTTGTAAGTTTTTTGACAGATACTCATTTACTTATATTTTCTGCTGTGGCGTATTTATATTCCTCAGCATTTTCACTTCTTATTTGATTGATCTTTTGCTAGAGATGGTTGTGATTTGATGCCCTTATTACTCATTTGATTTTGGCTCCCTTATATTCCACATGCCTTCTTCTGGCTCCTTTCATCTGCCTGTATGATTTTACTGGTATGCTTGTATCTCTGGTGTCATGTGTTGGGACTGCATACCAATGTTATGCTTTACCACCACAGGTTTACTGTCTCTCAGCTCCTTCTTTGTCTCTCTCCGTCTCTTGTCCTCCTGCTTCCTTCTCTTTCTCTGTCACCACTTCCCATCTGTCATTCCACTGCTCAAGCCTTTGGGACTGTCAGTCTTGGTGGTGACTGGTAAATAGAGCCTGTTTTGTTGGGTTTATGGATCTTTGCCCTTTATATGCAGCAAATTGTTGATTATTAGGATTTCTATCAGAGAGTCTTAACCTTTGTTTTGTCATCTTCTTCTACAATATCTCCTGTTCCCATTATTTTACATCCTTCAAGGGATCTTCTTTCTTGCCAACATTGGTCCATGACAGTGTTGGTCCTAAAGGCTTCAATCATTATTGGATAGGTTTATCATCCTTTTCCATGTTTTTCTTCCTGTGTTTTCATGATTAGCAAGGGAATCTGTAGATTGGTATCGAATCTTACATGTCTCAGTCGGTTTTATGTCTTCCCTTGCTTTCCCATGGGGAATTTCTCACCTTACAATGGTCTTTCTCCCCAAGTCTTGGGGTTACCAAGGTGGACATCTTGAATGCTTCTTTTCTTGTTTGGTTCTGTTTCAATAAGCCTCCTACAGCTGCCCTCTTCTCCTCCTTTGGGAGGCAGAGCATCTGGGTTGGTTAGTTCATCTTGGAGGTGTTACACCTCACTCATACCCATTTCATTTCTCATTCATTTGGGTGTTTTTTATGTTTGTATGTCTGCAGGACCCAGCATTCTACTCTTCTTTTGAAGGACAGGGAGCAATTGGTTTCCCCTGCCATTTCTTCTCATTCTCTCACTGTGCAGATGTTCTCTCTCTTTTTTAGGAATACAGGCTTCCACAGAATCTTGTATCCCCATGGGCCATCCTCATTTGCAATGATTACAATGGACTGAACATTCTCTGGATTCTTGCTTGGGATCCCTTGTCCTCAACCATTCTCTTTCCTTGCTCAGAGACTTCACCTGATGACTTGATAAGTCTACTCCCATAGTGGGTCTTCCTCTCATCCAGGTCTCCTTCTCTTTCCAGATGCCACCTTGACAATATGGGAGACATGTTTCAACTCTCACATGAACTTGGGTTGTTGTTATCACAACATAGCATCCCTTTCAATACATCTCTTAGAACTTTTGGCAGTACATCGAATTTTGGATTTTTTAAGGATGGTTCACAGACATTTCTTGATAATACATACTGTCAACTCCGCAGTTGTCTCCTAAGTCAATCACCAGGGGAACACTTCATCTTGCTCTTCTTGTTTCTGCACTATCAACCTCCTTTTCTGGGCCTATTCTATACAAGTATATCTAATAGCTTGTTCTATTCCAGGTGCCATGAGTATTGTCATAGATCTTCTCTCAATGACTGCCAAGATATTAACTACAGATTGATCCCTCATTCCTCTGGTGTTCCAGTTGCTGTGCTCTCATCTGGACACTCTTCTTATCAATGTTTTTGCCATTCTTCTCAAAACCCTACTTCTCCATTTTCTGGTCCTTGGTTCCTCTTCACTCAGCTTGAGCTGGGGATGCATTCTGTCAGGACCGGTCCAACTTTTTTTCTCCATACTTACCCTCCTACTTTTCTTCTCCCTTTTTCTGAACACTCCATATTGAGTCCTCCTAATAATTCCTTAGTGGCCGGCTCAGCCATGATTTCCTCTATTGCAACTTTCCCCTACCTCTGTCATCCCCCTACTTCATCAGCCTCACTCCTCCTTTCCCCATCCAGATGTGTCTTCACTCTGACTTAATGTGTGGGTTTGGTCCAGTCCCTTAAAAGATGTTTCAGACTCTCTTTATGTGTAGCTTTCCTTCTTTCTTGTTTGATTCATTCTTCCACCCTTCTTGTCTATCCATTGCAAGTGTGCATATTCCATAGTTAGTCTCTGGGTCAGGTTTTCTTTCATTCCCTTCCTTTTATCCCATAATTTTTCAAATTTTTTTGGCTGTTCAAATAAGGCTAATTACTTTCAACCATGGCTCGTTGTCAGACATCTCTACCTAATATTTTCAGATTTTCTTATTATCATCATGTAATTTCCTCTCCAGTTTTTTATATGCTTATTTGTTAGTTTTGCCACATTCATCCTCCTCGTCGTGCAGTTCTTCCTGCTTTGGACCTGAATGCTGTTCGCCACACCCTTACCCTTCCTCTCTTTGACCCTTTAGTTTCTTGTACCATTTTTCACTTATGTCCTACTTATTTTTTGCCTTTGGCTGTAGGAGATACGATGGGTATGCCATTGCTGTTTTCTGTATTTTTTTCCTTTCATTTCTCAATATTCTCATTTTTTTCCCATTTTCTCAGTTCCATCCATGTGGTTCATTGTTCTTTGGCTCACTATACTCCTTTTCCATCTATTTATTCTTTGAAATTTCTCATCTCCCTGAGACATTTCACTTATTACTCTCAAGGAATGGTTACAGCACCTCATCCATTTAGCATAAGCTTCATTGAACATAGATTCACATTGACTCTTTCAAGTCTCCTCACCAACTACGACACCTTACTATCCCTGGCCCTTCAGTTCTTTCATCCCTTGGAGGTGTTCGGGCAGATTGATGGGTGGACTACCACACTTACTTTCCTTGCACATTTTCTTCATCTTCTGGCTGTTTCTTCTTCCAGATATCAACTTCCTTCTACATACCCCTTACCAGCTTTAAATGGGTAAGTTCTCTTTTTTATATATTTTACCTTGTTGAAGGTAAATGACTACAAGAAGGTGTTATTATTGTTTAACAGTGATGTAGTGGCAGAACTTCCCTTTATTTTGATGCATGCAAATCCTGAAGAGACAGAAGATGAACAATTAAGGCGACAACCTACACCAGTAAAGAGTGAAGAAGAATTTGAGGTTCCAGTTGATGACAACTTGATTCAACTTGATGTGTAAATATCCGTATTTTCAGATAGCCAATAATATCTTGAAACACACAGTAATATGGCTCCTGTAATAAATATCTGAATACGCTAGAATGATAAGACTGCTTGTGAGGTAGAAGCCTAATTATCAGTCTTTCAGATGGAATCCTTAATAACAAATATTAGCTGGTTAAAATTGTTAATTAGCAAGTTTCCACAAAGTTCTTTTTCAAATTGACAGATGATAAATAATGAAGGTTTTCATTAAAACAAAACAAAAAACATCAAATACTGTGTGTTGACTCACATATAAGTGAATTGAAACAACAACAACATTTTACAGTTCACTACCAATTAGTTATGCCTTTTAAGCAATTGGCACAGTAATTCTAAATCTCAGGTACCTTAACTACGTAATCATGATTCCAGGTTGGACCTATTCAGGTTGTGTAAACATAGATACAGATCTAAGCATATGATATGCAACTTAAGGCAATTTCTGAAACACTAAACCCACTTCAAAATAATCTGATTTCTGATGCTATATATTCACTGAAGATTGGTATTACAAACTGATCTCTAATGCTGTTTTTCCAATAACATTCTTCAACTGAAATTACTTAAAGTGCAATTATTAGACCTATGTTCCTTTAGACTAATAATAAAATAACACAAATAATGACAAAATTTATGCCAAGATTGTTAACACTTTATTACAAAAAAAAATATTTACGACATAAAACAAAACATTGTTCAAGGTATTTCTAATAAAAGGAAGTATAGGTGTCTAAACAGAAGGCTTGATTCAACTTTGTTTCAGGTCTCTTTTTTTTTTTTTAAGTACTGTAGTGCTGACTTGAATAACTAAGTCATAATATGTCAATTAAAAAATGTCAGTAAGCCCCAGGTGCTCACAGTACGTGAATTTAAACAATGAAAATTAGCTCCAGGAAATGTATTCTATTTGAAACTGATGTTTTGGCTTATTCCTTTGACTGTTTTCAATAAAAACTTTTCCTGGAGTTTATTTTCATTATTTACTTCATATACTTTCATATTAAGGGATATTTTGATCCAAAATTAAATGGTCTAACCTAATTCTTCAACAAAGTTTCAATTTACAAAACATGGTGTAAGAAATACCACAACTCAAAGATACCAAAGTATATCAGATGTTAGCAGCAGCAAGAGGCAACACAGTTTACCAGATGATCAGGGTTAACTGAAGCTTAAATTGGAAACATAGTTATTATTGATAGTGCTACTTAGGCAATATCTGAAGGATCTAGGTTAAAACACAGATGAAATAAAACTTCTTTTTTGCAGTGAACTCCATCTTTTATAATAAATTCCCATATCTATAAGTTTCACAGTTTACCAGATGTGGACTGTTAACAGGAACAGTAGATACCACAGTTTACCACTGTAACAGGTAATTGGTTTTATTTCTTTTTGCACTGGTAATCTTCCCATGTACCCAAAAACCAGACATTTTCTGATAAAAAAATTGTCTTAGCCACACAAGCTATAAAAGTAATCACTGAAAATTTTGGAAGTGTATATTTTTTATATGAATATATTTTTATCAACATACTTTAAAGTATGTAAACTGTTCTAACCAGTTGAGTAAACAGCATATTTTACTGTTATCTTAAGGGCAGGATCACACTTTTGTGAGCTTCTACAATACTTGAGACAAATAATTTTCAATGTTTTAAAAATAAAACATGACTGGTAGTTATATTCATTCCTAGTTAGAAATTAAGAACATTATGACATTTCTTTTTTTTATAATATTCAGTGTTTTTTAATAATAAAAGCATATAAGGAAGACAATGTTCAAGTAAGCACTGTTAACCACAACCAAAAATGTCATAATTATGTTGTTACTTTAGACTAAACTCCAAAGTATCAAACTTTAACATAATTATTGTAAAGTATAATACAAAGTAACATTATGTTATATATGGTCAATATAAATACCAAGTACCACAATTTAAGATGATCTCTGTAAAGTACCACACCAAGTACTACAATGTTACATGGTCACAGTAAACTGCAATGCTAAGTATTATTGTCACTGTAGTAGTCTACAATACCAAGTACCACAGTTTAACATGGCTGCTCTAAATTACAACCCAAAATAGACATTAACTGCTCATCTAATCACAACAAATAGAAATTAATGTGAGCATAGGAAGTAATTGTATATCATTATGCTAGAGCAGGTGTCAGTAACAATAACAAAACAATAAAAACTTTTAGATCTTTTAATCAGTATCATTAATGGTACCAAAATAATTTGGGGTAAGTATTTGTGATATGTTCTTCAATGTAGGCCTTTTTAACTTTTGAGTATTAATGTATATTTATAGGGAAGGTGTCAACTGCACAGATGCTCAAGATGATGATCTCATTTTTGAAGATTTTGCTAGATCTAGACTCAGAAGGGAAACTGAAACCTGAACACAAGATTTTATTCCTTTTGGAAAGACATATTCTCATTTCTATTTTTTTTATTTTTACCCCCCGAAAGAGCATTTATTTTCACATCTGTTTTACAAATAGAGGCCAAATCTAGTGAGGTATTTACATAAACTTGACCACCCACTTTGTTGTTTGTTTTACAACAAAACTGTAATTATTGGATATACAGATATGTGTTTAGATGTTGTCCCTGTTGTCTGCAAAACATACAGGAAATATTTTGTATACTTCATGATGAGCATGAATTAACCTGTTAATGGTTGCCTTGCCTCAAGACTTGGAATGTTGGACATTTGTTACAGTTTTGTATACAACTAGTTATATAGGTTAAGTTCATATTGGATGTATGTTTTAAAAAAAACAAAAAACTTTTATTTCTTATATGAACCAAAGTGCTAGTACAAACCCAGTAAGTAACAAGATCCAAGGGTTTCATTTCTCTAGTCAAGATTATTTTTTGTCCAAGATCTCAGTAAATCTAGTGGTCGTAAGTTACTAGCACAAGTTCTTATCCTGGACTAACTGCTATACATGACCATCTAATTTCAATATTATAATCGAACTGTATCTCTCTTTCTCTTCTGAGCAACATCAGTATATATATGCATTATGTCAAATCTCCATAACTGCATGTCTCTCTCTCTTCCTAACAATGTTAGCATTTTTTTTTCTTAACTTCACATACCTTTGACTTCTTTAATTAGTATGTTCACCAAACACATTTTTTTTTAAATGTTATATCTACATATACATATCTCCTACATTCTCTAGCTTCATTTTCTGCATATCATTTATTTATTTTTATTTTTTGGTATTATCATTTTATTTATCAGAGTTACTTATTGTGTAGTCACCAAAGGATTCTCAGTTAATTTTGGGGCAGGTTTTATTAAAGTTTCAGTAATGAAGACGAAAAAAAACGAAACTGAAGAAATATGGAACATTTGAAGGGATCTTTGTTGGGTTTTTGAAAAGTTGTTACTTTTCAAAACAATCTTAAACAAAGATTATTTTGGATCAGTGATTTCAAATAGAGCAAACTGATTTAGAAGGACAATTCTTAAATTATTACTATTGATAAAAACAGTTGATATTATAAATCCAATAATTGTTAGTAGGTTAGAAATAAGTATATTTATGTTGGTAATCTCAAGTAAAAATATTTCTTTGTAATAATGTGACTGGTGTTTTTCATTATATATTTAAATCAGTTTTGCTTTCTTTCATTGTTAAAAATGTGGTTTAAAGTTACTAGCTTCAAGATTGATAAGCAGCTCATATTTTTAAGTATTTTTTACAAAAAAAATACATTTCAGCTCAACTCAAGTAAAAAAACCCAAATTCCATTGAGGTTAGACAAGCAGTTTTTAGATGGTGTCAGTTTTGGTCAGCTTAGCCACATTGCTAATATATTAGCTCTGTCAGGAAGTATCTCATATCTTCAACTTAACTAGGTAAATTGAAACTGTCTTGTCACAATATGGGCTTTATTACCTGATACAAGTTGAATTGGAGCTTTGTATGGAAATGTTGTTCTTTTGAAAATGTAAAATTGAAAAAAATAGAACAGCTTTCAATAAAGAAAAAGTGTTTGCTTTTAACCATAGATCTGAAAAAGATTATGACAAAATAAGAAACTTATTTACTGTTGTTGTTTTTTTGTAAAATCTAGTATTTGTTCAGCTACACTAAAGTAAGATATCTCTGTTGAGATTTATTGTATTTTATTTAAGATTTTGTTTTCTAATGAAGCTCACAACAGTTCTTTTAAATTATAACTTAAAAAAATGTATGATATTATAAGTTTTGCATACATGTCAAGAATAAAATGAAGAAAATTAGAATTTTTAAAATTGTTACTATTCGTTATATCTTGTGCAAGTAGATCTTATAAGTGTGTGAATGACTTTTTGTATAGAAAGCCTCACAATAAACAGTTTTGATGATAAAAGGAAGATTTGTCTCGAAAAATATCTAATTGTTTACAGCATACAAAAATATTTGTAAGTCAATAATGAAAATAACATAAGACAATACCAGTATTACAAAGTGTTCTGAAGCCTGTACAATACATTTAACATTATGCCAGTGAGACCCATATGGGTACTTATTTTTCAGGTCTATCATCTAATCTTTAACTAAAAAAGTACCACAAATTATTTTAAAATTAACTAATTGTCCAACTTTGACCTAAAATTAAAAGTTCAAACTATATTACTCTGTATTTTTCTTAAACTATTTATATACATCAAATTGCTTGTAACTCTGTGATTTAGTTGGTTACAGGGTTTTTAATAATGTACAAATCACATAGCTTTTTTTAGTCGCAGCATAGTGGCTCTAGATAAGCTCTTGAGTTTTTTTTTTCAAGTACAAACTTTTAACTCATAGCTCTGTCATTTCTTGACTAATTTGAGAAATAATTACAGTTTTGGACTCAGGAGGTAAAACCCTTTCGATTGATATATTTGACCACGCCCAAGGTCTCATAGGTTAATTTACTCTAATCCGTCTAAAAGAATTTCAATTTGAGGGTAGGCTGGTAGAGATCCTGATGAGTAATAAAATCGAATCTGGTATATGCATCTCCCATGCATGGTACTGCTGGAGCACAAAAATATAGCTAATAAAAAGGAAAAAAAAGGTCTAGTAGATTGATTTACTCTAATCCTGTCTAAGACAATTTCAAGTGCCACGGCTATTGAGGATTCCCTCTTGTTTAACACAATAATCATTGGCATTGCAATTAATCCCACTGATTACTGCTGGAACTTCTATTGTATTTTCCTCCTCAATAGCACAATAGTAAGTCTGGTGGCTTATAATGCTAAAAACTGGGTTTCATTACCCTTGGTGGGCACAGCACAGATAACTCATTGTGTAGCTTTGCATTTAACAACAAACAAACCATTGTATTTTATATGGAAAAACGAGTAGTTTTACTCCATTTGTATATATAAGTGGGTGTTTATTTCATTAATGTCGTTAAAATATAGTAAAGCTTGACTTGATGTTTTAACACATAACACAGATAACTCATTGTGCAGCTTTCTGCTAAAACAAAGAAATTTAATGATATACATTTATTTATCACTAATAACGGTCTCACAGTGAAACAAATAAAGAAACAAAAGGTAGATATTTTGATGAATCAGGTGAGTTTAATGTAATAGAACCTATTATTTGTCCCATAACAAAATTTATAAAATAAATTACAATCCTGTTAAAACTAGGGACAGGGCCGTTTTAAGAATATTTGAGGCCCCCGGGCAAAGCAATGTACTACCCCCCCCCAGCACATTAAAATTAAGTTTTTCAACTGGAAGATTTGCGGCATTTCATTGCAGAAATTTGCTTTATAATTGGTTGAAAGTCTATGTTTTTGAGGATGTCGCTTTCAGTGCACATGAGGGAAAGCAGATTCAACCACTGCTGTCCCATTGTGCTGCGTAGATGATTCTTTGTAAGTTTCAACCTGGAAAATGATCGCTCCCCGGAACAGGTGGTCACCATCATGCACATAAATATTCTGAGTGCGATTTCAACATTGGGAAACACAGATTTCAACTTATCTGGAATGAGTATGCTGTACATGTCTGGAAGAGTCTTGCATTCTTCATCGTGGACAATGTAGTGCTTGAATTGCTTGCATTCATTGAGTAATTCATTGTACTCAAAATCTTCATGATAAGCATTAGCCAATTTTTCACACCTTTGACTAAGCTCATTACAGGCAATTGTTTTTAACTGACTGAAGAAGGAAAACAGATTTCCAATACTTTCGTAGGCTTTTGCACATTTAGTCAGGTGAGAGTTCAGAGACTCCAGAATAGGAAAGTATGTTTCCACCTTGAATTTTTCACTCTCTGTTCTGCTGACCCATCATATCTGGTAAGACGCACACCTCGCTTTCTTGCACGTTTGTCTCCATCGCCATATTTCGAATCTGGACACCTGCTTTTACCTTCGCTTCATACTCACTGAATTTGTCTCTCATTTCCCGAAGATAGGCTTTCAGAGACTTGAGGAGCTCAATGGCAACAAATATGTCCACATCTTTTGACTGCAAAATTTTACTTGTTTTGTTCACTCTTTCCAGAATGTCATTCAAAACAATTGTCAAAAAGATAGTCTCTAGCTTCTCCATTTTCTTGCTCAATCCTTCTGTCTCGCGTCTTGTGTTCCACTTGTGATCAGCGTCAACTGCAAGGGCATCCAATGCATCTTGAATTTTCTCGAAACCTCCATGAAGAGCAGTGACAGCATCGAAATGTGCTGACCATCTCGTGTCAGAGAGACACTTGCCCACAATATGATTCTTTCCCAAGGATGACGTCAAACATTCCAGCGATGTATGGAAGCCGAGAAAAAGGAATACAAACGCTGGACAAAGTCAAAGAAGGAGATGATCTGTGGACCACACTGCCGCTTTTACTCCCACCAAGTTTAGACTGTGTCCAGTACAAGGAATATAGATAGCAAATTCATTTAGTTCACGAATCCGTGCTTGCAATCCAGTGTAGCATCCTGACATATTTGAGGCATTGTCATAAGACTGACCACGGCAGTTTGATAACGGAATGTTGTTCTTTTGCAGGAACTCTACAATCGTGTCTGCTAAATTCTTCGCCCCGTGAGAAAAGATGGGGATGAATTTGAGGAAATGTTCCACCGGCTCACTTCCATGAATATACCGGACAGTAAATAAGCGAGTTGTCCGGAGTAAAATCGACACTTATTGAATAATACTTTGATTTCTTCCAGAATTGCACAAAATACCTGTTGTCCCATTATTTCAATAAATTCTTCACAAATGTTTGCCGATAGATATGATGGGTTCCACTTTCCAGTATTTCTGTACACTTTTAAATGTTCTTCCTAAAAAGGGTAAAACTCACTCAATAGTTCTAGAATGCCAAGAAAGTTTCCTTTTTTTTAGGAGCCAATAGTTTGATTCTCCCCAAGAAATGCCAAACATCTGGAGGCAAGAAAGTAGATAACAGAAACCACACGCTTTAACACTTTAAGCCAGTACTCTCTTTGTGAACGATGCTGACTTAGCAATGCAGAATCCACACAATCACTTTCTTTGTGCCGAATCGAATATTCCAATACGCACCCGCGATGTTCTTCTCCATTTTCGTGCTTTACAACGACATTGCTGTGTTTCCAATCATTGAATCCTGATGTAGCGAAAGGAGATTCTTTTTCGGACAATAGACCACATTGAAAGCAATACAAACAACCTTTGGATGGTGAATATAGCAGCCATTCGCGTTTTATAAACTCGCCATTCTGCAGTTCACGTTTGAATAATTTGTTTGTTAAATATCTTGTCTGTGTTTTTCTCCTTCACCATATACACGGCGGAAGTTCGAAAAGTTGTAATCGTGATTTTGACATTTTGTCGGCCCATTGAGAATCCAGTGGTCTACTGTAGCAGTATATTTCGTGTTCCATAGTCTTGGATCTATCAGAGCGTGATCGTAAATCACATTCACATTCTCGGTTACCGTTGCGGATTCGTGTATTTCTTCTAGTAGTTCAGTAGGAGAAGGAGCTCATGTATCTGGAACTGGGGGATAAGATGAAGAAGTGCTTGCAGGAGTGGAAGTAAGTGTTGATGCTGTATTCAGATCAGGAGCAGTAGCTTTTGCAGCAGGGGTGAACCAAGCCGATAACATTGGAAGTTTGCTTAGTTTTCCTTTTTCCTCTGCAGTTCTTTTCATCTTCTGTGCTCCACTAGCATATGTACGCTTCATTTCTGTTAACAAAAGATGCAAAATTATAATTTACAAAAATTAGAAATGTACATCTTGAAAACGACATGATTTTCGTGACGACCTAATGGATGTATATGTTTTATATAATTAATCATTCTATCTCCTCTAGTGTCTGGTTATTTTTTCATGTAAGTTTTTGAATAGTAAGGTTGATTTGCATGCTCGTTCAATCGACCCAGTTACTTTACAACGAACGGGACTAATGTGATACGCAAATGACTCAGGTGAGGACAGTAATTTAAAAAACAAATGCACAGTAACAGCACTGCATTTAGGTGTGGTCATGCATATCCACCTTTACCATGAATTCAAAGAAGGGTACAGCCAGCAATTTTCTTTGGGGTCGCCAATTCCTTGAGGGTTCCTGGTTTGGGGAAAAATATAAGTGAGGAAACATATATATGTTGCCTTGGCTACACCGCGCATGCGTTCAACAAATTGCGTCCCTGGTGGAGTCCAGGGGCAAAGCCCTGTTATGGGACCAGGAAGCTCCTCAAATGTTACGAATTGAAAGCCAAAAACTTGCCAAAAATTGACCCATTATGTCCTGAGCTTTAACTCGGGCCTATACCGAATATTATATGATTTACAAATTATGTTTTTAAAAATATTTGTGTACAGAAGTCTTAATGACAACTGTACCTTATTTTAAAGCTTATAACTTAAGCTTTCTATAAATATCAATTTCATGCTAAGTTGCATGATATTTGTATGTAAATTAGGTGATTTTTTGAGAGTGGTGTTTTTTTTTTTCATGAAAAATTGTTTTTTTTGGCTCGAAAAAGTTGAATGAAATTCACTCTTCGGGCCTAACATGATGTGGCATGAACATTTATTCACTTATTTAGTAGTTATGTGGTGTAATTTGAGCATATTTTGAACATTTTTGATCAACAAAACCGTAAATGACTCAGTGTGTAAACAACTGGGTAAGCCTAAGCTCCATTTACTGTACAAACATATTGTTACGACAGCGGGGGTTACGTGACGCTAGTAACACGTCATATTCTCGAAGGTTCGTGAATGCTCGAGCGTTTACTAGATTTCGGTATTCTTGTATATATAAGACCGGT
>NW_013665673.1:269923-286235 GCF_000517525.1 Limulus polyphemus | reverse complement strand
TTGTATCGCTAAAGTTTCTTCGGAAAGAATTTTTAACAAAAAATTAACTAACGACCAGAGACGTAAGAATATGTTAGGCTAACGAGCCTAACGTTAGAATGCTTTGAACAGGCTAGCGTATCGGTTTTTTTTTTCGATTTAACTTTATAATCATTAACATTATTATAAGAACAACTTATAATAAGTTGCAGGTATCTTAATCGATGGCCATAGTGCCTCAAGTTCATCCATTTTCTTTTGTTTTACAATGTTATCACGTACAAATGGTATCCCCATCTTGTAAATGCTAAATTCCCAATCAGAATATCACTTTATTACCTGATTATATGAATATTTTGCATCATGGCTTTATACTGGCTGTGGTCGCCACGTGACTTAGTGATTTGCTTATTCAAAATTGTTTAGTTATATATAACATAACCAAACCTCTGTATAACCAATGCTAAAGTAAATAAATCTCGATATGACGTATTGTTGTATACAATGAATTTCTCTCAGCAGTGAAACAATCATCCAGTGATGTGAAAATAGAAAATAAACTGACTTTCTAATATATGACAAGAATACTGAACATTTAAACAAATTCATAGAGAGCTTTGAAAAATGTTCAACAAACTGAAAACTGGACAATATAACATGTTTAGTTTGCACAATGTGACTGGACGTTATAAAATAACGTTACTTATATTGTAAAGATAATGGAACAAATTTTAGTAAGTAAGAGTCTGAACACTGAAATAAGTTAACTGATACCATAAAGAGACCCGAATCACATTTAATGAACAGAAGGAGAATGAACATTTTAAGAAGTTTATCAACACCATAAGGAGACTAGAGCAAGTTTAATGAGTACAAAAAGTAGACGTTATAACAAAGTTATTATACCATAAAGTTTTGTTTTTGTTTTTTTGGATTTCGCACAAAGCTACACGAGGGCTATCTGCGCTAGCCGTCCCTAATTTAGCAGTGTAAGACTAGAGGGAAGGCAGCTAGTCATCACCACCTACCGCCAACTCTTGGGCTACTCTTTTACCAACGAATAGTGGGATTGACTGCTCACATTATAACGCTCCCACGGCTGAAAGGGCGAGCATGTTTGGTGTGACAGGGATTCGAACTCGCGACCCACGGATTGCGAGTCGAGCGCCCTAACCACTTGGCCATGCCGGGCCCATACCATAAAGAGACTGGAGTAAGTTGAGGTTTAAAGAACTTACTGATGCAAAGAAGACTAGAATAAGTTCAATGAACAGAAAAGTCTAGGATTATAATAAGTTTACTGTATCATAAGGAATCCAGACATTGTAACAAGATTACTGAACACGAGGAAACTGGAACAACTTTAGAACAAACTAAATGAGCGGAAAGAAACTGTACATAGCAACAGTTAAATATTTTAATGATAACTCGAAATTGTAATAAACTGCTAGCACTGGAATCACGTATATAACAATAATATAGGGAATAAGAAGAATATCACATTCAAACTGAAGATATTAACATTATGCTTATTATACATTCTAACAGTGCATTCTTTGTTCAGTTTCTTAGAGTTTATCAAGGAGAATAAGAGTGTATAACAGTATTTAATACAGAGTTCATCATGTTGACCGGGAAACAAGAAATACAACATTACTTAAATAAGCCATTTATTGTAACAGCAACGGCTTAGAAAAGGCAATCACACTATACCTTTAGATTTGTTTAAAACATAATAACTGCTGTAACAGTTCACTTATAATAAGCTATAATCAAGTATTGAAGTGATTTGTTCAATTAAAAAAATTAGAAACGAAATTCTAATGAGCAGATATACAAGAAAAGGTAAAGTAAAAGTATCCTGCCGTGATATATTCAGGTAAAACTGAGTTAACCTTCGAGCAATGGGAGAAGCCCACTTAATAATAGGAAATTCGGTACAGATACTGATGGTGAATAGAATAAAGAGATTGGACACACAGTGAAATACAAAATTCACAATATTTATTATAATCAACTTGAAACACAAACACAGTGTGTGTACTTGTTTTTATAGTAATGGATGGTCGCTTTCACTGGATTCTCTCTTTAAGCTGCGTCACCTTTAAGATCTTATTCCAAACTGTCTAAATCCATCATTCCTTAGTTCGCAAGAAACGTCACATTTACCCAGAACGACTAGTACTACATACTTGAGTGATCATCCTCATTACAACAAAAATGAGACTTTAATCTTTATATATCATTTGGAGGATCATTGAAGGTTTGTTTGTTTGTAATTAAGCACTAAGCTACACAGTGGACTATCTGTGCTCTGCCCACCACGGATATCGAAACACGGATTCTAGCGTTGTAAATCCGCAGACATACCGCTGTGCCACTGGAGGGGGGCATCATTGAATGACACTGCTGTAGGCATCCTTGCACAACATGCGGCATTGCAGCGACATATCCTTAAGCAGAATTGGTATTATCCATTCGAGGACAACAACGGAACAAAGGTAGCTAGAACCTGCACATATATAGAATAAATAATAAATTCAGAATAAATACCATAATATTAAAATGATATAAAAGTAGTATTCATATACCACACTGCGATAATTTAATTGTTGGCATATATATATATATATATAAAAGTATAAGTGAAAATGACTTGAAAAGATAATTGAAATCAGAATAATATTATTATATTAAGGTATTAATTTACATTTTTATAATGTCAACCTTAATAAGGCAACTAGTATTAAGGTATGAAACTCTGTAGCTGGTTAAGCATGCCACTTAGTGCTAATATGTGTGGAGCATTGCATAACAATAATACTGGCAATAATTTTAGTCGCATAATTTTTTACTGCCCCAGTACGTGTTTCTATTAAGAAGAGTGTGTTATAGCTTTTAGCATATGCTTGTTTGTTGTATACGCCATTTCAAACGAGCTCTGTCACTAAATACCAAATAGTGTTTCAACTACACTTTTGTATGTTATAAACCACCTGGCTTTAAGCAACATAACTGTTATTAAAAATTACAAAAATCTACGTAGAGCGATGGATCCTCCTACTCATTTATAGCTTTGGAAGGTTAGGCTTAGGCTTTACGATAACCTAATGAGCTGTTTGGATATGATTGTGCTGTTCTATCAATGAAATTAAAAAAAAAAAACTGATGGCGTGATATCATGTGAACTTGTTTGGACTTTATACACTCACAAAAGCTCAGAGAAAGAGAGAAAACCATAAACGCCTTTTCATTTTGTGATATTCTGAACACTCTGTCACGTTGCCAGTATTAAAGGGAATTGTATGGAGAAGGCCAGCCCATACCTCTTTTAGTAGGTTTTAACAAACGTGGTGTCCAGCAAAGGTTTGATATACATGGCATCCAGAGTCTGCTTTTGCTAGCCCAGAGTCTCAACCTTAATCCATTTGAACTACTATAGAATGACACTTGAAGGACAGCAAGAACAGATTTGTTTTGTTTGTTTTTGTTTTTAGTCCGCAGACATACTGCTGTGCCACTGGGGGGGGGGCGCAAAAACACATTCTTTAATTAAAGTTTGCATGAAGTTGAACTGCATGACAGTTTTTGGGGGTTTATTCTGCTAGATATGTACTACCCTTTGGTGGCAGTTCTTAATATTAAGAGTCCAGGCTGGGATTAACACCAACAATGGGTCCACCTTTCATTAAAATGGAGCTCATCGTAGAAATACGACACTCTCATTTCAAGGTGTGTTATTTTAACACATTTAATAGCACTGTGTTTGATAACAGGATAAAAGGTTCATTGTTTTTATTTTTATCGAAGGATACAACTTTTACACATCTTTAGTTTATATCTTGCTTTACAAGAAATGAAGAGAAAGAAATTATCCTAGAATAGTAACGATGTTAACCTTTAGTATCAACAACAGTGAAGGACAGAATTTTTAATAACAATAATTATTGGAGTATTAAGACTTTAAATTATAAAATAAACTTATTAATTTCTACGTCCATACATATATGATCTATATCTCTATATTATGATTTTTTATTCAATAATTCACCTTGTGGGGTTTTTAGGGATGTTCCTTGTCGTAAGATAAATCACTGACAATTAGAATCAAACTGAAACAGGTGAGGTCAAGCAAACACATTTTTGTGTATACAAACAGTACAAGTTTCACTAAAAACATACTTAACACTATTTCAAGTTAAATAACATTTTAAGCTCATAACATAAGTCTATATAATTAATTGAAGTTCTGTTACTAAAAAAAATATTTACTAGCAATAAATACGTAGTGAGAAAATTTTTAAGGAAATATTAAAATTATTAATAGAATCTGATATGGATATATATATATATAAATATACACACACACGTATATACACTTCTCGTTTTTAAAGCTAGAATCTCCCTAGTGGCACAACGGTAAGTCTGATGGTTTATAACGTCAAAAACCGGGTTTCAATACTCATGGTAGGCCCAGCATAGATAACCCATTGTGTAACTTTGTGTTTAGCTACAAATAACAGCATTGAAGTTAGAAAACTAAATTATATTGAAATAAGTAAATAAATAAATGAGTCATTACAAAACAGTAAGGAACATATTTTCTTTTATAAAGACCTACATTTGTATTTGTTAATTTTTTTTTATGGATTGTGTCATTTTCACATGAACTTGATTTTTCTTAGAGCAATGAAATAGGTCCACTGAATAACAGGAGATTTTTTAAGATATTTATAACAGAGTAGTTGTGATTTCCTTAAATCAAAATAATGTAAAAATGAAATAAAGAGACTGGACACAATTTGAAACACAAATGAACAAGTGTCGAATACTCACACTAACATTAAAATGAATGGTCACGTTTAGTGGATCAGAGGTAGATTCTATTAGACTGACCGTCTACCAAACTGTTTAAACTTTACATTACTTACTTTAAAGGTAACGTGATACATACCCAAAATGATTAGTGCTACCAGTGACTGGCGATTCTCATTTAAACTTAAGGAAGGTCATAACCTCGAAGCATAATCTGATCTACCATTGGAGGAATACTACTATAAAATCCTTGCACAACGTGCAGTATTACAGCTCTACCTCGCATGGGCACACTAAATGTTATCTCAGTAGAATCACAAAGAATAAAAGCAAGCAATTTAATGACCTTCTTGACCATATGCTATTGGAAAGTTGCACATACCAGAATAACTGACAAAGTTTGAGTTATACAGTATTGAAATATGGAGGAAGAAAATACATAGTATTGTTGTACACCACAGTTTTCCTCCAAAATTCACTTCAGACTTGTTCTCAAACTGATAGTTAATTGCAGTTTGATAGATTGTTTAGGTAGAATATTCATGATGAAAATGTGTAGAATGGACAGCAACTGACTGTTGCAGAGACACAAGTGTAGAGGACGACGTTTTGAAGGTCTTCCGAAGACGAAAGTCGGAAGATTTTCGAAACGTCGTCCTCTACACTTGTGTCTCCACAACAGGCAATTGCCGTCTATTCTACAAAGTTTAATCAATTGATTTTCAATTTTAAACCAACAAAATCTATGCACTTAAACTGGTCAAAGAGTACGGTAAACCTCTCTTGCCCTTATAAACACTTACATGCAATGGATAACACAACCTTTAACAAAGATACAGTACATATTAAAATTAAGTAGATGTGCAATTTCACTAATTTTTTGAATGGCAAATTGCATACCCAGCTCTGCACTACAGATCTGGTGAAAGTCTACAAGTAAAAGTGAACTATTTTTAAAGCTATTGTAATGCACTTTAAATGTCTTATCTTAAAAGTTGTGCAGGTTATTTTAAAGAGACTGAACTCCTCCATCTTTTTTTCCTCTTGAAAACGCAAAAAATAGTCACCAATTTGCTAAGAATGCAAAAATATCGGTGAAGGTTTTCAGTAGCGTTTCTTACAACAATTTTCTTGAAGAATGCAGGAGTGGATATCAGAAGTGAGGAGGTGTAGCAGTCGAGTCGAGAAACTTGGCAAAAATGGCAAAGCAGTTGCGGCACTTCCTGTTCAAAGCAACTCATTTCACAGTAGAGATGTGGTCAAGATTTTTGCTGACTGAAATTGGGACATTTAATTCATTGAATTTAATAATAATATTGAATTTTGTTTCTACAAAAACTATATTCTACACCAAGAAGCAAGAAATATCCTAAAACATATTTTAAGTATGAAATTCTTCTTTAAGTATTTACATATATCATTACAGATTGTCACATACATAAGTAGCTTAAAAGAGACTGACTCCATCCCCTTGTAGTATTACAACACTAAAATCTGGGGTTTATTTCCATATAATGGACAAAGTACAGATAGCCCAATGTGTAGCTTTGCACTAAAAACAACTATAACAGATTGCCTCCAGCTCTCACACAAATTACTTTGGTAACCTTCTTGACTTACAGCATATCATGTTTTTCTCAATAGCCATAGTAATGTGTTGCCATATATGAGACATCCAACTCAACATAATTTTCTTTTCAGACCTCACGAAGTAAATAATCACTGACAGAATTCAGCAAAAGTAAGACTTTTGAGATAAAATTGTCGTAAACCAGACAAATATTTCTTCTGTTACTTCAGTATTTATCAATATACACTCAGAGAAAACACATCACTACATGTGGAGAAGTTATAAACTCTTCAGGTGTATGGAGAAACATCTAACAAGGACCATGCATTATGCTTCATAGAACTTCTGCCGCTCAGAAGATGAGGTGAGTCATTTTCGTGAAATGTCTCATGACATTTCGCCACAGAAGATTACTCAAAAGTTATCAAAGCAAAAGTTGTAATGCCTTTCCAATTAAGTTTTTGAGCTTATAGCTATAATTCACAGTTGTGCAAGCTGTTGATTTACTAGACATTTTATTTACTGGCACCACTCATCCTAAACTGTATTAAACGAGCAGCTATTATTTCACTCATATGGGTATCTTATAGTGAAACAGCTCGATAGCCTGAAAAGTAAGGGTTATGAAGCCCTTTTTGTCCAGCTTATCTCATGATCAACAAACTGTCCTGATTGTGGTAATCAAGTGGTTATAGTACAATGTGGTTCATACATCGTACCTTAAAATATAACCGGACAACTCAGAAAGCAGGGGATGCTGCTTACTTTCAATCATTGCTTCTTCAATCACATGACATAGTTGCATGATGATCAAGTGGTAACATAATGCACATACATTTTGTATTGTGATGCCACTCTACAACTCAGAAAACATACATACATTAAATATTTTGGTTGAAATTAACAGTCTTAACAAACATATGCTTAATAATCTGTATTACTCACACTTTACCACATCAAATATTCCGTAATTGTATGTACGATTTGTGTCTGGCATGGCTTGGTGGTTAGGGCAATCGACTTGCAATCTGATGATTGCGGGTTCGAATTAATTTTTCAATAACATGACTTTTTTAGCTGGGTTATGGTTGTGTTTAATCAAAATCATAGCAATTAGGAGGCTATTTTCAGTGGTTCAACCAACTGCTGGAGCTGACTTTCACCTCTAGATACAGTACTTCCTTATCTGGGTTATCTTGAATAGCCAGATAACTATTATAAGCCTTTTCCTCCTCTGACGCACTGGTCTCCTCCTCTGATTCCTGGTCAAGTCAGTCCACAAGAGGTTCATTGTAACATATAGACGTAGCTGGTCAATGTATACTATGCACTTTTGCATGCCGCTCAGTTACTGTAACTCATATATCATTGGACCATTTCGACTAATCAAATATATGAGGTCTTTTCCAGCTAGAGCTGAGTGGCTTTCATGCTGTTGACACATACCAAAGCCACACTATCTGCATTCTGGTACACTAGTTCCTTTACTGTCTTATGATAGTACTTATTTTATTGTATGGTAGTCCATCCTAGCTGTTGACATGCAAACTAATGTATATCAACTAAAAAGACCTTAATCACTTCACATACTCTTGTGGACATTGTAGGATGTCTGCTCAAGAGGGAGAACCATACATCACATCTACAGGGAACAAGTTTCCTTGTCCAAACCTGAGCAAGGTCGGTGAACAACTTGGCAATCTCTACTTGTTTGCATGATATGCCATCATGATGTATGGTGTTTGTCCTGGTCAGTTTGGTTGGGATTAACAGACTTAACAAGCATATGCTTAATAGTCTGTATTAAAAAAGTAGCATAATAACGTTTAGAATGTTGAATTATTTTGTTTTGTGTCTTAAAACCTCATTGTTTCAGTGATCCATGAAATACGTCATAACTTATTTAATATTTGAATCTATTTTTTAATAATATAAATTGGGATATAGTCTCCTATGTCTTTTCACAAATAACTGGACATAAGAGTAAAAGTAAAGTATAATATTACATTCATCCAAAAAAAGCATGAACGAAATGAAAGCCAAACTTCAGCTTTTGCTCAAACAGTAGGTGATATCCCATAAACACAGCATTACTTATATTGCATCGTTTTATTCACTGAATTTACATGCAGTTTAACTCCTAATCCACCGCATCACATGTTCTTCATTGTAACTGAACGATTGATAATTCCGAGATACACAAGCGAAGCCAGAATTCAATGTTTCTCTATATTTTAAGTGTCAGCTTCGAAAGTAATATTTTATAACGGGCTTATTTTAGTGAAACCAGAATTAAGAATAGCATTTTGTAAAATATGTTTAATGTTACTGCACCAGTTGTTCTTTTCTTGTGTTTATAAGAATTTTCCTTTAACACTAGCATTAGTCTTTACTGTATAAAGTTTGAAGCATTCTATAATTATTTCGTTTATGTTTGTCTGTATTTCTAAGGTGTATTTGAAGACCCCCCAGTGGCACAGCGGTATGTTTGCGGACTTACAACGCTAGAAACCGGGTTTCGATACCCGTGGTGGGTAGAGCACAGATAGCCCATTGTGCAGCTTGGTGCTTAACTTCAAACAATCAAACAAACTGATTCTTGAAAATGTTTGTTGACTGATCAATGGTATCGGTTAAAAACTCCAATCTCACGCTCCTTGTCGCTATTATGATCCAGAGAACGCAGATTCTAAGAATATCTCCTTATAACGCATATTTCAAACATTTAAATTATTTTGAGTGAAACGTTTGGCTTGAAGGCTCCACTATAATATTTTACACTTGTGACTTGAAGGAGCTAATGGTAACCATTAGTGTTAATTGTTTTTTATTTGACCCAGATTTCAAACTCATCATAACTTACCATTACATTGAAGTATTATTAAATACATAATTACTTGTTTCGGAAATAATGTTTTTTGTTTTTTTACAGATCTTACTATTCATAATGGGCATACTCACAACAATGCTCTGTTACTTTCTTAGGATCGGTTGATGTCTCAACTGCACACAGATATATACACACTCAAATATTGCAGGCTATCGGACTGTAAAGAGGTGATAGTCTGGCTTCATGTAAACCGCGCGTGCATGCGCGAGTCCTTTCGCGCACGAGCTCAAGAAGAATGACAACCAGGAACTGTCAGCTTCGACTTTCTTCTTTTACAGTGAACTGTGGTAAACTTTCTCTGTGTTGGGCATACAACAGTAACTACGTTCATTGCGTTCAACGGGTTGACAGAAGATAATGCTGGTGAAGGTTGCTTAGCTGTATTTTGGCACACGGGTAAATAGGTTGTGTTAGGTGATAATCTAAGTAAAACAAAATTCTAATTTTAAACGCGGTTGAAGACTGAATTTAGTTTATTTTTTATTAAGAGACTTAAAGTGAAGTAGAAATACGTTTTAAGTTAACAACTGTCTTAGAAAGATTAATATATTGTGAGATTGAATGTTAGTTTTGTACATAAGAGACCAATTTAAAGCTGATATAGTCCTGGCAAATCTTTAGCGAAGATAAGATAACTTAAGCTAGATTTTTCATTGTAACAGGAAATAGTTTCGATCACACTAGAATAATACGTAGACATGGATTCATTTTTATTTGAAACTTTCTAGTTTCAAATCTGCAGACTAGGATCTGTTGCTGAGTTATGGATTTTACACGTGTTTTACTTATCTAATGGCTTTATCCTTCTATCTACACTCAACTATTTTTGCTGCTAACCGCCAGTAAAATGTATTTACCCAAAATATTACCCTCTGGCAGGGGAAGTATTAAACTATGACCAAATGTTTTTATACTCATATATATTGATGTATATTGTAGTAAAATAACAAATATTAGTTCTGGCTTATGATAGTTTTATTTGAAAAGTCTTACTTTTGCCGAATTTTGTCAGCGATTATTTACTTCGTGAGGTCTGAAAAGAAAATTATGTTGAGTTGGATGTCTCATGTGTGGCAACACATTACTATGGCTATTGAGACAACCACGATATGGTGTAATCCAAGAAGGTTACTAAAGTAATTTGTGTGATAGCTGGAGGCAATCTGTTATAGTTGTTTTTAGTGCCAAGCTCTACATAGAGCTATCTGTATTCTGTAGCTCAGAGGAATGTTTGCTGCTAACCGTCAGTAAAATTTATTTACCCAAAGATTACCCCCTGGCAGGGGGAGTATTAAACTCTGACCAAATGTTTTTGCTTCTATCACCGTGAAAGGTGGGTACTTAGGGGAGAAAGGGGTAAACTAAATCCAAGTATGTTAACCAGAGAAAAACCCTGGCAGGAAGAGAAGTTAACTATATCCAAGTTCCACTCTTTTTTTTTTATCCAAGAATTATCTTTGGGAGAAAGAGTATTGAAATATGCCCTAATGTTTTAGTTAGGAATAACATTCGGCAGAAATACCATTACCCTATGTCTAAATTTGTTTGCTAGATGTGGTCAGTTGCCTGAAGATGACATCATAGGTGTTTGCTTTGAAGATTATAACTATAGTAAACATCTTTAAGTAAACATCTTTAAGTTCTATCAATCGGTGTCTTCAAAGAAATTCTTTGCCTAATTAGGGAACAAGAGAACATTTTACAGAGGAGCAAAATTAATTAATACGTCCAGAAACGTTATTATTTTAGAAAGACAGAAAGGTGGTCGTTCAGCTTTACATTTAATTACTAGGCATAACTTCGAATATTTTGATATAATACCTTTTGTAAAAAATCTGATAATAGCAAGATATGACAACCAAATGTTAAGTGAGGTTTTAACGTAATAATTCACGAAACAAGCAAAGGATGTGTTGTTCATCCACACTTTGGTTTAACTCCTATCCGTTACTTCGTGCTATCTTTAAAAACACCAAACTCCGTGACAACCACAATTTTACCTGGCAGCGAGAGACTATAATATTCAAATAAAAGTCAAGGTTTTCTAACCAACCAGTTTCACCATTTAAGCCGGATATGCGGTTGTCTTTTCACATCTTTTTCCTTAAGTGTTGCTTAACAAGACCCACATATTTCTTCTATTCTCCTAAAACTAAAATGATTTAAAGCCTTGACTTACGTGAAACATGTTCTGTGAAAACTCCTCCTAGATGGCGCTAAAGTGTTGGATTTGAAAATTTATATCTGTTAATTTTTTTTATACTTATGACAAGCATTTTCGTCACATGATTTGATGTGAAACAAACACAAGTTAACTTAATTGCACCAGCACTAATCACATACGTACGTAATCACGTACATGTATATTGAGAATAGTTTCACTGTTAAGTATTTTCAAACGAATTGTTTGCCTAATTAGCGAACAAGAGAAAACTTACTTTTACGTTAATTATGAGATATAATTATTTACCTGAACAATGTTATGTCAGTATTTTATGCGACGACCATTAACATACATGGCTGTAAAAAGTCCGATTGCTAAGATTAAAATTAGTAACAAAGTCACATATGTAATACTAAAACCTTTTTAAACGTGATTTAAAGTCTGTATTGTTCAATGTAAATTAAATTATCACCAAACAAAATTATCCCATTATCTTTATAACCTCTGCGAGTGCGACTTTACAATAATGCTCGTTAACTGAGAAAAAAGCGCTATTCTTAAACTGTTCATACGTTAAATGAAAACGCACACTTTAACGCGGAACGTGTCTTTTGTTATCAGTTTAAGAGAAACTGACATTTACTTAAAACATTCTGTCATTATCATTCTACTGCTCATTGTTCTCATAATGCTGAACTACAGCAAGGGCGTGGTCACGACTTAAATTGAATTTTTTACAACAGAAGACGAATCAAAGAACAGTGGCATGTGAAAAGTCGATGCACGACCAAATGTTTGATATACTTAACTTATTCACATCTGGACAGTACTTTCTCTATCGGTCTTTTGTGTAAGTTATTTATATATTTTTTACTTTAATGATTTTCTCTGAGTATAAAATTTATTTGTTTTTGTTTTTAACTTACGAGACTTCATGCTTTACCAGCTGAAGATAAGCTGTCAACATGTTTAGCTTTTCTTTCAGTGATTTGTAAACGCTCTTATCACAGAACACTTGATAAATATCCACAACCATGTTAAACTCCAAACAGTACTGAGGAATTTACTATCTATCTTTAGGTTGAAAAATACACGCATTCAGAACTTTCCTAGTAGTAGGGGTCATTGTAATGTAGAGATTGTAATTTAGAGAAATTGACAATTTCAATCAGCTTTATTGGGTTTACATGGTAGTTTCTCTAAAGCACGGGTGAAACAATGTTTACATTTCTAAACGGAATGTATTTGAAATTTGTACTCTGAACGGTACTTTATGCACACGTGAGCTAAAACGACCAGCTTGAAGATCTCTAGGCTACAGATATCCTAATGTTCCTAATTTTGAACTGTATGGAGGATAGGTAGTCAGTAGTCCTCGTCGCCATAAGGGCCTTATCCGCCACTTTGAGATGAATAATAAGACTGACTCTCACTTTAAAAAAAAAAAGCTGACATCTGAAAGTGTGTAGTGTATTCACTGGCATCATATTTCCAACTTTTGACAGTTTTTTTCCGCAGACTCGTAAATTATTCACTTGACCACGCAGTTACCCTAGACGGAATGTCAATGCGGTTTTTTTTACATGGAGTTTTCGAAATACTTCTTATTTCTTCGTAGAAAAAAATACTTTGAGCTGTTAGTGAATGCTTTATAGATTTAAATCTTAATTCCCCATAGGATCAAGTAACGCTACCCAAATTAGAAGATTCTGACTGATATTCACCTGGTTTTACTCCAAATGTCCTCTCATCGATGTTCGGGAGCTGTGGTAGTTGTATCTGTTCTTGTATTTTATAGCCTGGTTTTTACAGGTGAGTGAAATATCAGTACCTTTAGCGTCAATGTAATTATTATTATTACATAATCAAAATCTTTACATACAAAATAAGTGGTAAGTACTCGTTAGGATTCGTTTGAAGAAATGAAAACTAAGACTGGATTTTGAACTTCACAAACCTACTGGGTTAAATCAAAAGCCCTGCCAAATTCAGTCCTCAACTCCAATTACGACTTGTTTTTATACTGCTTCCTGCCGATAGGATCAACATTTTGTTTCATATTGAGTGATTTTGTTTATAGCCTGTTACAGCACTAGATAAAAAGAAATAACCAAAGAAGAATGAACGAAATCGCTTATTATCTATGTCAATGGATGGGAGTCTCCAACAGAAGTTAGTGAAATTAATTGTAATGTTTACATCATGTATGTATACATTTGCTTTTGTTATTCAACCTTGTAATTAACAAAGCTGTAGATGCACAAGCATTTTGATGCACAAACGCCGATGGGGTCCACAAGGAACTCATTTGTAATTGTAGGGTTAAAACATATTAATTGAAAACGTTCGTTGCAGCATTCGAGACTTAGTAACTTAGATGGCTGACGTGTTTATTCTGTGAACAGTCAAAAGTTCCAGTTTCGCCCAGTTTTACTTTTGACTCCTACAAAAAGATTATTAATTTCATAAGATGGTGTGCCACCTTTAAATTCCCATAGCTAGTAAATACTAGTCTTTATTTGTTCAAAAGAAAGTAATTAAAAACTATTACACACATATCACTATACTGACGTAATAGAAAAATCACTCTTCGTGCTTAATCGAGTAATTGTGTTGGCTGAAAAAGACCATTGTCAAATTTAAACAAGCTCATTAAATCGTATAATATTTCTTTCGGTCTGGAATTAAATAAGCAAAAAACATGATGATTTATTCATTGCCTTAAGTGAGAAATTAGTACTCAAAAAACCAATTCGTCTATTAATCTGATTTTAAGAATTCCTTTTTTTTTTCTCGCAAAGGACAAAGACCTAGAGTATTAACTGAAATCACTCTTGTTTAAAACACATCTTATGTATGTATATCCGCATTCGTTTAGATGAATAATTATGACCGTAAACTCAAATGCACTTTGTTGTACAATTTATTACACTGGTTTCATTATATTTGACTCTAGAAATAACAAAATGAAGTCCCATGACTATCAAGATTTAAGAGAGTGAGGTTACCAACGTCATGGCTAAAAGTCTTTGTTTGACCATATAGATAGATCAAACGATAGAATTTTTCTCAGAGAAACATTCTAAAGCCTTCGTCAATCGCACTACTGGGTCACTCTGAAGCTTTGTTAGGTTTCGTTGGTACCAGTCTACGATTGAGTGTTAGCATTCAGACACAAGTAACTGTGGTGAAATAGAGTGGCATATGGTAGGTACAGTTCAGTCCATTAAGCGAGACACCGGAAATACATTGACTACTAACAGGAAATGGTCGAGTTATTGTATGGTAACAACGTACATGCAGTTCCATTGTGATTGAACAATCTCGTGTCCAGTATGCAAAGGAGTTCACAAGAACATTGCTACATAAACCATTTTTATTTCTTGTTATGTTCACTTATGGTCGAAATTTGGTGTAAACTTAAAAGTCTAGTTTTTATGGATTCACATGTAATTCTCGATTTATATAAAAAAAAAAGGCGCCACTTAGGTTGATAAATATTTGAGTTGATAAAGGATTAGGTTTAGTAAATTTGGTATTAACCAAATTATTATATGTAGTGATGATTCTAGGCAAACTTGACTGAAGTAATGTTGAATTTAGGTTTAATTAAATCGGTGAAAATATAATAATTGAACATACAAAGAAAAATGTCACAACAGTAAAAATTCATCATTGTTAACTTGTTTGACAAAATCATTTTATACATTCAGTTGTATGAAATTCCCATGTTTCTATAAATTTTCAACCAAATATTTTTAGAATGAATGCATAAACTGCCTGATAGCAAATGTTATTTTGAGGTTTCCGGTCTCATCAGAATATGAAAGAATGAAATAAAAAAAGTGAAAATGTTCTTGGTCTGATCAAATTAATAGATTTACCAAACGTATGAAACCAGCTTCCGAACCCAAAGGAAATTATCAGAATAGGAACATTTTTGGCAATAATCTAGACATTATTGAAGCGAAATATTTTTGTGAGCTTTCTTAGTGCTATATAATTATATTTTGTAATTGTATTGACCTCATATATCTGTCATACATTTTAAGGTCTGGCATGGCCTAGTAGTTAAGGCGCTCGACTCGCAATCTGATGGTCATGGGTTCAAATCCCTGTCACCGAAAATGCTCGCTTTTTCTGCGTTGGAGGCGGGTGGTGTTGACTAGCTGCCTTCCATCTAGTTTATCACTTCTAAATTAGGACGGTTAGTGCAAACCTAAGCAAACTTTTTTGAAATTAAGGAAATAAAACGGCGTAAAGATTACTCCAGATTAATCAGGAGATGAAAATTTTCTGCCAATAGTGTACTCGTAAGACAAGTCCTCCTATGGGCCAAGTAGACCGTTAGGTCACCGGTAAGTCTACGGACTTACAACGCTGGAACTTAGGGTTTCATTCTCCTCGGTGGACAGAGCACAAATAGTTCAATGTTTAGCTTTGCGTTAAAATTAATAAACCGGTCGACCAGCGTTAAAATTGAAGACTTACAACGCTAAAACCCGGACTTCTATTCACTGCGGAAAGCAGACAACCTATTATGTAGCTTTGCACGAAAGGTAAAAACAACACAATCATAAGACAAAAATTTAAAGATCACGTGATGTTATAAAACTATGATACATTTATTTGTATAAAACTAAGATTTATTATTTTGTGTTCTTTATCCAATCAGTAATCACTGTAATGCAAGTTCACAATTATTATTAAAGCTTAGAATTTTATTGGATAATCAACATGGTTTCACTAAAGGAAAATCTTGCCTTACAAATCTTTTGATATTCTTTGAAAAGTATACTGTAGGTTGTATCTAAAGAAATATTGAATACAAGTCTAAAAAGATTATAATTTCATTGTACAGATCACTGGTCAGGCCACATTTGGAATATTGTGT
>NW_013665673.1:252205-269568 GCF_000517525.1 Limulus polyphemus | reverse complement strand
GACTAGGGGACACAAATATAAATTTTGGCAGGATAAGAGTCATCTTTACCTTAGACAGTTTTATTTTTCTAAAAGGGTGGTTGTCTTTTGAAATGGGTTGCCTTATGAGAAAGCTTGATAACTATATGAATGATAAGGGCTGACTTTAAGATTTTTTAAAAGATATCTATTTGATAGTTTCAGTTTAGACTTTAGAGGATGGGACAGCCGAGGTGGACCAGTAAGTCCCACGTTGTCCCAAAGCATTATATCATATTAAATCTTTGCCGACTATATATAAGCAGTGTTTCTTTCTCCAAGATTTGATAGCAAATAGAGCTTATGTGAGAGAGAACTCTATTTTATATACAGTGCCTTGCAAAAGTTTTCACCCCCCCCCCCCAGTGCTAGTAATCAATTTTTGTTATTTTCTTGTGAAAGACATAATTGAAATGGCTGAAAATATTTATTATATTAATCTCAGGCCAGATTCTAATGATAACATAGAACAAAATGTACATTGTTACTTACTTTAGTGATATAACACAAAATGTCTTGAAAACACATATTGCAAAAGTCTCCACCCCTAACATGATTATGCAGTTAATATTTGGTTGAAGCTCCTTTGGCAGAAATGACAGCTGAAATTCGTTTCGAATAACCCTGCACAAGCTTTGTTACAGTATACTGGAGATATTTTTGTCCACTCCTGCTTGCAGATATCCTCAAGTTCTTGTAAGTTGGAAATATGTCTTCGATGCACAGCAACTTTCAAGTCTCTCCACAGATTTTCGAGTGGATTTAGGTCTGGGATTTGGCTTGGCAAGGACTTTAATTTTGTTTCTCGGAAATCATCTTGGTTGCCTTTGATCTGTGTTTGGGATCATTGTCCTGTTAAAATGTAAACCTTCGACCGAGTTTTAGTTTTTCAGCTAACTTCTTCAGGTTTACCTCCAACATCTGTGTATATTTTGTACTGTCCATGATCCCTTGAATGCGTACAAGTTCTCCAGTGCCAGCTACAGAAAAACATCCCCACAGCATTATGGACCCACCACCATGCTTGACACTTGGGACTGTATTTTCCGGGTCATGAGCAGTGTTGAGTTTCTGCCATACATACCGCTCTATTTTGGTCTCATCTGACCATAGAATTTTCTGCCACATTATTTTAGGGTTATTGAAATGTTTACGGGGCATAGTTCATTCGCGATATAAGACGCATCTTTGTTAGTAGTGTTTTCTTTCTTACCACCTTACTATACAAGCTTTTTTTTGTAAGGCACGTGATACTGTCGAGGTGTGTACAGTAACTCGAGTTACTGCGATTTAAGACTGCATCTCCTTCAGTGTCACTGTTGACTTGACAGCCGCTTCTCTGACGATTTTTCTCCTTGTTCGAGCGCAGATTTTCTTAGGGCGACCTGATCTTGGCAAATTGGGGCAGTGTGACACACTTTCCATTTCTTCACAACTGATTTTACAGTACTTAATGCCAAATTGAGAACATTTGAAGTTGATTTATAGTCTTCTCCGGAATTGTGCTTCTGAACAATCTTCTCCCTTAGATTTGAAGAGAGTTCTTTTCTCATCATTCTCAATATGTAACAGTAAACCAAATTTTAATTCTCAAAATACTCTGCTTAAATCAATACTGGTGGCTTTATAATATACTGTGGTATCTGATAGAGTTGTACAAAGACACTTGTATATACTTTAGCAGGGTAGTGACGTAAAGTTAAATCAACGATGGTAAATACTGAGAAGGGTGAAGACATTGGCAACATGTGTTTTCAAGATTTTTTTGTGTTATATCATTAAATTGGGTAACAATGCACCTTTCGTTCTTTGTAATCTTTAGAAACTGGTCTGAGCTTAATATAATAAATATTTTGAGCCATTTGAGTTATGTCTTTCACAAGAAAATACCTAAAATTTATTACCAGCACGGGGGGTGAGGATTTTTGCAAGGCACTGTAGGCAAAAAAATCTATACAGCTAAATTTAAAAACAGTTTCGCTTATTATTTACCAAACTGAATGATAAATATTATATACTGTGAGTCACTAGAAGTGTAAAACTTGTGTAATAAAAACCTCATTACTTGTTTTATTCAGCATTTTACTGAAAGGTTTCGATAATTATTCTTCCGATACAGGGTCAGATTTAGACCTTTTGAGACCCCCATGCAATACTACGATGTTGGAGGCACCTTTCCTAAAGTAATTCAAACTTGAAGCCCCTTGATGGTCGTGGCCACCATGCAGTTGTATGGGTTACACCCTCTAAGAATTCGGCACTGTTCCAATGTAACTACATTGCCGTTAATGAAATAATTCATCGAATACTAGCTAATCACTCTATCATATTATAATCAAAATAATGATTGAAATATGCATACATTTATAGTTGTTTCATTTTTATCGGTAAGTAAAAATTAAAACATTTCTATATTTTCAGTTTTTGGGGAAAATGGCACTAGCCTTTGTTCATCAGATAATGCAAACGGCGAAACTAACCAATGGCGTCATATAGGGAGCAACTTGAAAAATCTTGTTTGTGTGGTCTGCCTGTGTGAAAAGGTGAGGTATAGGAATGTGTTGGTCAGCGTAGCAAAGGTGAGTGATCCTCTTCCAAGCCGATTAAAATCACATGCGGCAACCATGAAAATTAAGACGGTTGAGATCTAGAGTATTAACACAATTTTCGATCAAAGTGCTGATAAATTAAAAGTGTCTTAACAAAGATTATATTACATTCGTCACATCTCTTGCTGCGTCTAACGCTCAAAATTTACTTAATTATTTGTCTCGTGACTTTACTTGACTTTGGAAGAAGCCATTAGTAATTCATTGGCGATTTAAACAAAGTTCACTTTAAGTAAAAATAGTGAATGAAATAGGATCTGAAAACGAACAAAGTAAGGCAAAAAAATATCTATTAGCATTTCTTATACGTCATACGCATGAATATTACGGTTAAAAGGATAGGAATTAGGTTGGAATTGGCTTATAAAGTATGTCGACATCCGTACTGTTTCATTCCATCTTCTGTACAATATTATCAAACAATTAATGGATATTCAGCCTAAATTATCTATCAAAGTATTATCAAAGAGGTCTGCTACGTCGTTCACATATTATCATTACCTCCGCCACCGAAGATGACGGAGGTTATCTTTTCACCCCTGTGTGTGTTTGTCAGCAAGATTTCTCGTAAACGGCTGAATGGATTTAGACGAAAGTTGGTATACATTTGAACTATGACCCAACTTACAAGTATTTGGTTTTTGGAGAATCAAAGTCACAGTAAGGTCACGAGAATCCCAAAACACCCTATCTCTTAACATGGGGACCAATTTTTAACACTATTTTTGCTTTATAATTCAGTCAAAAATGATCGGATTTTAATGAAACTGGGTGGACATATTTAGAATATTATTCCTCATTCTCCTGCCAAAAGTGGTTCGTGTCCGTTGATAACGATGGACATACGGGCACATTTTCTTATTTTTTGAGAACCGAATATGATCAACGCTGCGTGGCGGAGGTATGCGCTTTACTGAGTTTGTTTTGTTTTGAATTTTGCGCAAAGCTACACGAGTGCTATCTGCGCTAGCCGTCCCTAATTTAGCAGTGTAAGATTAAGGGGAAGGCAGCTAGTCATCACCACCCACCGCCAACTCTTGGGCTACTCTTTTACCAACGAATAGTGGGATTGACCGTCACATTATAACGCCCCTACGGGTGAAAGGGCGAGCATGTTTGGTGAGACGGGGATTCGAACTATTCCAGTCGAGCTCCATAACCATTTGGCCATGCCGGGCCTCTTATTTTCCTTCTCAACCGTTATGTAAAAACCACAACCATCGTTTGCACCTTTCCAATACACAATATTTGAATTTTTAAATGTACAATATTTTAATGCAATAATTATACAGATATTTTTATTTATCCATACTGTTTGGTTGCTTAGTCTCTCAAGCTGCAAAATCTTTAATAAAGGCACAATATCGGTAAAAGAAAATTTTGGGTTTTTATTTTTTACTGAAGCTAAAATTCGTTTATTTATAAGACATATAACTTATTATATCATACACTACGTACTCTGGAAAAAAGTAAAACTAACAGTTTTCACAGATTTTTCGCCTTAAATACTCTCCACCCCCACAGGATGGCCAGGTCAACTGCTCCAGTAGGGAATGCAGCACAGACTTCTGCCGTTCTGGAGAACATTACGATGACGAGTGCTGTAGGTTGTGTACTGGTAAGTGAAAAACAAAGAGAGTTTACAATGATTACTTGCTTTCTCGAGTAGCATAGTGATTATTATTTTATTTCCTGGAGCTTCATTGGACAGACGTACTGGGATTTATGTTGTTCTCATATAATCGCATGAGGTGATTCGAGAAAAAAACTTACATTAGTGCGTGTCGAACAACTGAAACAAATTATACATTAATGATGATTAGGATAGGATTGATTTATCAGGAAAGCTAATCATATGCAGTTTAGAAGCTTAATTAGAAACATCTTTATGAAATGCAGTATTAAAAATGTTTTAGGGCGTCGTCTTTGTATCTGAATTAACCTCTCATCATTAAGCTCTTTAATGTCATCTCAATAGTTTAATTTCTTACAAAATGTCGTATAATAATATTAGAATAAATTCACTCAGACTGGGAGAATCGATTTACTTCTGTCGCTGTGGCGCCGACGGTCTCGGAACTGTGGCGTCTGATGTGGCTGACCCAGTAAAATTCTTTTTCTATAGACATCTATAAAAACATAGCTTCGTGGCTTATGTAGGAGATTTATTGGCTGTGTAATATGGTCGTCTGGAGCAGTTCTCAACTCTTTTATTTTATTTTATCGTGGAAGATATATACGTACAGTCAACGTCTGTGATGAGCAAGAAAACCTGTAAATATCTTTTTTCATAAAAGATATGGCTAAATCTAAACACATGTACACTTAATTAGCATACCAATGTATGTAATAGAATAATTAATTTTTTTTATTATTTTAGGTATGAAACAATGCACTTCTAGTATGTCTAAGTATAATATTAACAAAATAGTCATAGAATAAACACATTGAGATTCTGATATAAACATATTGGAATCACCATTCATATTATTCACAGGATATTATAATATGACAATATTTTACTTAAATTCTTGAAAATATACTACCTTGAACTGCACGAGAGAGTGCACAGACTATCATATTGTTTAGGAATTTATTTTGTTTCCGTTTACTTTCTTCTTCATGTGCGGGCGCATGTACAGGTTTTAACAACAGAGAACTGATTATAGCCTGCAGCAAACGTGCTAGTGCTCCAGTTACTCATTGTCATAGGTCAAATTCTCTTTCGGAGCACTTAAATTTTATCACGGAAGAGGGTGCTATAGAGCTAAATGATTTAGTACACTGTGCAGTTTTATATCGGCGACAAATGTGTAGCGGGTTTAGTGATACCTAGAGGTATTGTCCTTGCTATTTTGACTTATAGAATGACCTGTGACTGGGTAGCGTACGCATTCGGGGAGAGATGACGCTGTTATGTTTTGTATATCATTTTTATACTTTGTCCCATGCAGATTAATTCAGAGTTTGATCAGATCTACTTCTAACACTGAGAGCTCTCCCCATTTAGAGAACAGTGCTGTAGATTTTCTAGATACACACAGTTCTTTGAGTTGTGTTGATTATAAAGATAACTTTGCTCTTCGTTTTAAACTGTATGTTGTCTCTGTGGGCTCAGTCAGTCAGAAATTCAGTTTAACCCTGTTATACATTTTTTGTCGTTCCACCTCGCACCTGCTATTCTTACCTGTACCTTACAGTGCCCTTGAAAGATTTCAAGAAGACGATAATGGGAAACAATAGTAGATTATTAAAGTAAAAAAGAAAGAGGGGTAGAAATACAAATGTTAGAAACTTCTTCAAAATAAAGATAAAAGTGGATTTGTTTGAAGTTAAGCACAAAGCCACACAATTGGCTATCTGTGCTCTACCCACCACGGGTATCGAAACCCGGTTTCTAACGTTGTAAGTCCGCGGAATAACTGCTGTGGCAGTGGGGGCGATAAACGGAGATTCAATCCAGTTCTTTATTCAGTGAGTTCCATTTTCAAGATCGAACTGACTACTATTAACGGTTTCCGTGCTTCAGATCGTTAAGTTTCTTTTTACATAGAACTTAACATTTTGTTTGATTAACGTCACAGAGAAAAAAATCTTGTGTTCAGATATAAAAGATAGTGACAGTAGTTTCTAATGATGTGAACGGTGCTGTAGTAATGCTTTATCTCACGCCATAAGTTCATTTAGCTCAATAGAATGAAATAAATAATAAGATATTACACAAAAACTGTTTCTATCAACACATACCAGCAGCCTGAAATGCTTTTGTAGATAGACGTACGTGTACGTGGTTAATTTTTTATTACCTTTGTGATTATCTTTACCTTTTTCGCACATAAATTTCTTCATCACAACATTTTAAACTGTTATAGTTTCTGCTATGTTTTGTAAGATATATTACAAAACCATGCACTTCAGTAAAGTAATTATTTTGATAAACGTACCAATATGAATATTACCATCATTAAATAACCCTGTTTCGCTAAGAGGTTCACGGGTTCCCTTAAACATTAATGTTCCATTTAAGTTACTATATTACCCCCGCCCCCCAGTGGCACAGCGGTGTGTCTGCGGATTTACAACGCTAGAATCCGGGTTCCGATACCTGTGGTGGGCAGAGCACAGATAGCCCATTGTGTAGCTTTGTGTTAATTACAAACAAACAAACTATTATCCCCCAATATACTGAGCACGTAGCGCCAAGTTCGTCCTCCTATTTGTGAGAGGGGGTGTGAACACAGTTTAAAAAATGGCTCACCAAAATTTCGAGGGGACCAGGAACACAAAACCCGATGCCAGATTCGAGTTCAAACCTACTTCTAGACTGATCATGCGTGGCACGTTTTAGCCCCACTTGTACCCCTAAAAGTATAAATATGTAAATACACTATATAAATAAGGACCCCCCCCCCAGCCACTTGCCAAATTTATTCCTTCTAACTCCAAAACTTTGACAGGAGGTCACGGACGAGCAAATCCAAAATCACAGCGTCAATTGATATAGGATGCGACATAAAATGAGAAAAAAGAAAACTAAACAATTTAAAAGCACACATACCTATTTTCCTTTTTGTGGTATTGTATTCTCTTGAAACGATCAAAATCTAAAGTCTATAAGTTATTTTCAGTGCTATCGGGGTATATTTTCAACTTCAGCAGTTGAGTATATTAAGTTAAAACTATTTTAGAGCATCACCACTTCATTACAATCCCTATCGCTACATACGGTCATAATCTATCTGACGACCGTGCGTCTTGACAATAGCCCTGCAGCATAGTTTCTATTAAAAAAGGCTCCATCATAAGGCTGTCATGTCCAAATCACACCTCTCATCCCAATTAATTCTATAATCTGTCTAGTGTACTGGGACGGCGGTTTCCAGCACCCATTTTGACAGTCCGATCACACAAAAATCTATAGGCGTTGTGTCAGGCGACTTGACCGGTATATCTTCATATGGAATAACACGAATACTGTTTCCTTCTTCGGCTGCTTAAGGTGTGAAACGTTTGAACGAATATGTGGTGGAAGCAACATCTATACTTGTGAATTGTGAATCTACTTCCGTTGAGCTGAATGGTGAAAAAAGAACATTATTCAATTATATGAAAAAGAAGATTAGTAACAAACTTGGTGCAAAGACGTAAAGCTTTACTCTTCAATACTTACAACGCTTTTATTCTGTACAGAATAAAAATATTACTTTTTATAAGACGTTAATCATTCTTTAGTGGTCAGTATAGTCCTTGTTTCTGATAAGGCACTAATAACTCCCAGTACTCGCTGCTCTTTCATTCTAAAGCAAATATAATTCTAATTTGTAATGAGAATTAATCAGACTTTAGTATCTAAAGCTCTTTCAATTTGTATTGAATATAGTTGTAATATTTTTTAAACAATAAAAATTCATTAATAATTCTTATTTTTGTGACACACTGACTCTCCTCAAATATCTATCCTTCATTTTACTCTGGAGGCCCCCCAGTGGCACAGCGGTATTTCTGCGGACTTACAACGGTAGAATCAGGGTTTCGATGCCCGTGGTGGGCAGAGCACAGATAGCCCGTTGCGTAGATTTGTACTTAATTACAAACAACAACAACTTTACTCTGGAGTCAATAAAATATTTTTTTATGGGACCTTAATCATTCTTTAGTGTACATTGTTTTTTTATTATCCAATAAATATAGTTGGTTTTCCTTTTATTTTCTGATAATACGTTAATTATTAATCAGTATTCATTGCTTTTTAATGTACAGTGACTGAAAGTATTTCTGACGAGATATTAACCATTCTTCACTACTCATCCATCATTTATTCTGTAATTCATGTAGTTTATATTTGATGAAAAATCAGTCGTTCTTCAATATTCATTGCTATTTATTGTGTAATAAATATACTCGTTATTTTTTATGAGATGTTAATCATTTTTAGTACCACAATTATTTTTGTTTTCTCTAACAAATATATTTTTTATGCTTTTTTTAAAACAAGATTTTACCCCATTCATTGTTTTTTTTATATATTTTGGAATGAATATAGTTTCATTTTTCATGAGGGAATCATTATTAGATTGCTATTGCCATTTTATTCTGTTACAAATAGAGTTCTTGTTTTGCGTAATAGTTTAATCATTCTTTAATGTCTATTACTGTTCTCTTCTATGATGAATATAGCTTTTCTTAACATTTATTAAAAGTTGTCATTATTGATTGCCATTTGCTCTATTATTGTATAATTAATACATAAAGTTTTTTCTTTAAGAAGCATTAACAATTCTTCAGTACAATCTTCTCTATTATTCTGTAATAAATAGTTCTTTGTGTTTTGACAGAACATTAACAAATTTCAGTTTAAATTGTTCTTTGGTTCAGTAGATTAATATGGAATGTAATTATTCATACTTCCACAAAATTATTCTCTAGTTCATATTGATTCTTCATTTTATTCAGTAAATACTCCTTCTTAGTTTAATGACAAAGGAAATGAAATGTTTTTCAGTTTCCAAAGACCTTTAGTATTTCATTTACATTTCTTATTTACCTCTTCATAGTTATGCTATTTTAAATTATTTGCAAGCATTTGTAGTGGCACCCAATTATCGAATACTTACTGTAGGCCTACTTTTGTCTTTTATACTAGTGAGATAATCTGACAACTAATTACGTTATATTTTTCAAGATTTTATTATTGGAAAGTTTTAAGTAGTTTTATTAATATTGTGATATATTTTGTTATGACTTCTGCAGGTATATGTTAATTTCTATTATTTCTGTGCAAACCAACACGGTATTACTATTATTTTTCCAAAAATAGTCTACACATATTTTAGGAAAAAAGCTGAATTTCATCAAAGTAGTAAAAAACAACATAAAACCCTTTCGATGTAATATTTTCAAGTGACATTAATAAAATTTTGTACACTGAGTATATTATTTTTTTTAGATTCACGAGTGGTTTCAACTTCTAGACCAGCAGCCCAGCTACAGGTGGCGTGTTTTGATAAAGGACAAATATTTAAGGATGGCGAGACTTTCGCTTCTAATTCAACAAGTCTTCAGCCTAGAAAGCCTAATCAGTGTGTACAATGTGTTTGCCAGGTAATATTTCATATATAATCTTATCAGACTGTTTCTGGGTTAATAACAAGTATTCCACATTAATATCTTGGTAACAAAACCTCAGGCCGAACCCATCACAAATGTATTTGTCAGAACATTTAACATATTTTCATTGGTTATTAATTAAACATTTTGATCATGTATGAATTAATATATAAAAATAACATGCATCTTACAGTCAGTGAAAAGCTGTATTACAGGGTGCCTACAAGGCTGTCAAAACTCGGAGAATATAATGATATTTCAGACAAACAACAACAAAAAGTTGAGTTAAAAACAACATTGTCTGGTGTTTGGAGGGGTCAAGTCCAAGTTAAAGCAAAATAATATTGCGGGCTCTTTTAGTACTAGAAGTAAACAACCTTAAAACACCAACATTTGTTATTTTTATTTAATTGAATACTTAATGTTTCACTTTCAGCTTATTCCGGAACGTTCCACTAAAACACAAACCGTAACTGACAGTACAAAGCTTCAAAGAATGTGAGTAATATATTCTCATTGAATCTATAGCGTGCGTTTATAAAACGCGCGTTTGACATATTAAGTTGTAAAGTTTATTGTCGAAAGAATTATATTGTTGGAATAATTAAAAGCTACCTGTAGTAAACAAAAGTTCTATCTAAATTACACATTGAAATCAAAAAATAAAATGAAAAATAAAATAATTGTCATTATAGACACCATCCTTTGTCTCTATTCATCCGTGGTCGCCCGGCATGGCCAGGTGGTTAGGGCGCTCGACTCACAATCTGTGGGTCGCAGGTTCGAATTCATGTCACACTAAACATGCTCGCAAATGGATTGGTTTAAGTTCAAAGCGTCTAGTGCTGTTTTTGGAAGTTTTTCGACTACAATTGTGATTGATTCTTTTTAATTCTCCAACAATCACACCTTTCTTGGAAACTTTGGGATGATGGGAGCTGAACTTACGGAAAAGAGGTTTTCTAATTGATCTGTAAAACAAGATAGATTGTATATTATTGTCATTGTCGATCCTTAAGGTAACATCAAGAAAATCTATGCTCTTCTTGTCATTCGAATGATTCAGGGTGAATTGGATGTTGGAGTCTTTGGAACTTAGAAAGTCTAAAATTTTGATTAAAGAAAGAAGGCCATGGTTCCACAGTCCAAACACGTCATCAATGTATCTAAGCCAGAAATCAGGGCCGGTGTTGGTATTTTGACGCCACTTGTCAAATGCCGTCGTTTCAAATACGTGTATAAATATTACGACATGAATAACTGCGACTATATTATCCATTGGGACACCATTAGCTGGAGATATAGTCTGTTGTCAAAACGAAACTATCTATTGTGAAGAATGAGATGTAAGACTTCCCTGACAGCGTCTATTGACAATCTGTACATCTCCAAATTGTTTATGTGATTCCACATGAATTTACACTCTGCATTGACGCTATCTTCTGTCTGTATAGATGGATAGAGAGTAACGACATCCAATGTAAAGAGTACTGTTATGTTGGATACTATGTGAAGCACATCCTTGAGTCATGATAGCAGGTCTTGCATATTATTTAAGTGTGCTGAAATGTGATTTAGTAACGGCACTAATATTGTATGCATAAGCCAAAACAGACTTTCAGTGGCACTGCCATATGCTGACACTATGAATCTTAGTGGCATGTCCGGATTATGTTCTTTTGGTAAACCGTAAAATTCTCGAATGCAGCCATTAGAGGGTTTACGTTCATCTAGAAGCTTCTTAGGGAGGTTACATGTTTTTCTAAGTTTATAGATAATCTCTTTAGATTTAGTCACTTTTGTTTCTTTTTTTTTGTGGGGTCACTGTTAACCATTTGAAACTTATTCTGGTCATATATATGTGATCAGATATTTTTTGTTCATAAATATTTCTGCACATAACTACTAAACCTTTACATTTGGCCATTCCTCAATGTTTTTATTTTTATTTTAAAAGCTAATTGTTTTGGGGGATATAAGTTAGGCTTGGCGTGATAATTTCTGTCTTTTTTCCTCCCATCCGCCATTTTCGTTTCAAAAGAACACCTCCAACATGAAAAAACACAGATAAACATGGACGAAAAAGGACAATTTTCCAAAAGTAACACACACACACACACAAAAATAATTGTAATGGTACTTCTAATTGACTAAACCATCGTCAAGAAAATAAAAACTATAATCAGTATATCTGAACTGCCGATTAAAGTTATAGAAGGGCGAGGTACAACCTAAAAAGCAAACTTTCAAAATCTAAGTACACTACCCTAAATGTAATAAAGCTCAATGTCTTACAAAAACGTGTTTGAAATCTAAAGATGGCTGTCTTGTTTCCAATGTTGTTTACCAGCTTACATGTAATACCTGCAATCATACGTAAATTGGAAAAACCGGAAGAACCCTATACACAATGATAGAACATACTAACTCTCTTTATAAACAACAACATGAAAGAAGCGCTATTGCAGATCATGTTTTAACTTACCACAGACAAATAATACCTGACACGAAACCACCATTCGCCGTAGAAATCCCCTCTAAAGGCATCAAATACACTGACAGAAAATTTAAAGAAGCTTTTCTCACCGAACAGCTACGACCACAGACGAATAAGAAACAAAGAATGGCGTCTGTAATTATAATTCTTTTTTCATATTGTATTTTGTTATTTTAATGTGTAACTTCAACAAACCTTTTGTTTAGTGCAGGAAGCTTTTAATTCTTTCAACAATATACTTTACTACTAAATATGTCAAACGCACGATGTATAAATGCACGCTATAGATTCGATTAGAATTTATTATTCAAGCTTTGTGCTGTCAATTATGGTTTGTGTGTTAGTGGAACGCTGCTGAAGAAGCCGTAAACGAAACGTTGGGTATCCAATTAAAGAAAGTAATATATTTTAGTGTTTTAAGGTAGTTTATTTCTAGTATTAAAATGTTTTACACCAATGTGCACTACAAAAATTAAATTATAGTGCGGGGTAACAAAACAGAATATGTCGGCTGATGCAGAATTTCAGTGTTGAATTCGATACGATTAACATACATACACACAGTCAAAGTAAATTTGCAGGAATACGACATTTAAAAACTACATAATATAAACAGTTAACTTCCACAATGTGCGAAACATGAGCGGTTAAAACAGGAACTCATCATAACAGTGTCCGGCATGGCCAGGTGGATAAGGCGCTCGACTCACAATCTGAGGGTCGCGGGTTCGAATCCGCATCCCACCAAACATGCTCGCCCATTCAGCCGTGGGGGCGTTATAATGTGACGGTCAATCCCACTATTCGTTGGTAAAAGAGTAGCCCAAGAGTTGGCGGTGGGTGGTGATGAATAGCTGCCTTCCCTCTAGTCTTACACTGCTAAATTAGGGACGGCTAGCGCAGATAGCCGTCGTGTAGCTTTGCGCGAAATTCCAAAACAAACAAACAAACAATCATCATAACAATGAGACTTACTACAATAAATTCAGCTTTGAACTGAAAACTGCAAGTTATTTGTGTTGGTAGAAAACAACAACAATAACAAGTTTTTTATATCCCCCAACAATGTATTAGGTCGTCAAGAAATTAATGTCGCTTTTTTTATGAAAAAAATCCGAACAACTTGTATATCAAAACATTTATTAAATGAAATAGTCTCCATTCTTATCGGCGATGCTTTTCCATCTTACAGTCAGATTGTTAATGGCCTTGATTAAAGAAATCACTTGGCTTTGAAGCTAAAATCATGTCGATGTCCTCTTTAACACATTCCACATTTTCATACGTTTTTTTGAAGCTAAAATCATGTCGATGTCCTCTTTAACACATTCCACATTTTCATACGTTTTTCCATCAAGATTGTATTCCAGCGAATGAAAAAAAGATAGTAATCTGATGGTGCCATATCTGGAGAATATATTGGGTGGGGGAGAACTTCTCAACCAAACACCATAATCTTGTGTTGCGTCAAACGTGCCACACGTGGACGTGCATTGTCGTGGAGAAGAAGAACACCTTTCCGATTGACGATTGAAGGGAGTTTCTGATAAAGGGCTTGATTTAAACGTTCCAGTTACCGACTATAGATATCTGCATTGACAGTTCGAAATGAATTACTCCCTTGATGTCTCACCAAATGCAAAGCATCACTTTCTGCGGATTGAGTCCAGGTTTTGGGGTCGTAAGTGGTTTTGTCTAGGACTGAGCCATTGTCTTGGTGTTTAATATTCGCATAGAAAATCCATTTTTCATCACCGGTGACAATTCTGTCTAAAAATGTTTCACGCGCCAGAAGAGACGAAGCAACGTTCAAACGTTGGAAACAATGATCATAGGAGAGTTCGTGAGGCATCCAAGCACCTTCTTTATGGAGTTTCTCATATTCCTTACATGTTTACGTATTGTTTCATGAGAGATATGCAATTTCAGGCCATTTCACGAGTGTGTTGCCTTGGGTTAGACTCAACAAGAGTCTTCAGAGCATCAATCTCAATTCCAACATGTCGGCCCCCACCATCACAGTTTTTAAGACTAAAGTCACCTGAATGAAATTTGCTGAGCTTTTGTTGACACTTATGAACGCTCAAAACACTTACATAAACTTCTTTCATATTCTTTGTGGCTACAGAGACGTTGTTTCCCTTCTTGTATTCAAACAGCATTATATACCTAATGTGTGTTTCGTCATGTGCCATCACTATATGGGATTAGAGTATACTAAACTTTACACATTAAATAGCTTACACTAACGTGATGTCTCGACGGTTCGTTTAACTATTATACGTGATGTACGTTTTCTGGGAGGTGGTTAATGAAAGTGTTCCAAAACGCGACATTAATCTTTTGACGACCTAATATTTCACTATCGTTTACACACGTCTGTGATTGGGAAATACAATGTGTATTGTTGTAAAATTGCAATATATATGCTAATTTACAACAAATCATCACAAACCCTTGTGTTATCATTAGGTGAACGTAATAAGAACACGAAATGGAAACCGTTATTTATCGAATCCTTTCTATAATAACTTTGTAAAGTGTGTGTCTACACATCGCAATTTTATTATAATTTTATTAACACAGTAGACAAATCCTGATATTACGGTGTGTGACGTAGAACTACATTCCTTATTTCGGACATGAACGTTTTATTCGTTATTTAATAATAATCCCTTCGAGTTTATTATGCAAACTTATTCTACCTATGAAAATTGCCAGTACTTTAATTTTTTTTTTTCGCATTTGGGACTTCTACCTTACAGAAAGGCAAGATACTTTGTAGACTGAAGACGTGTTCCATGCAGTCATGCCAGAACCCTAACTACCGATCAGATGATTGTTGTCCTGTATGTGCAGGTATTGTAGCTTGTTTTCTGTTTCTCCATTTTGTAAATTACTTAATTTTTCCGACCTACGAAAGGAAATAATGGGATATGTTTTTACTTCTTAACACGTGTATATATTCATTTCAGAACTATGTAATTATTTCAAAGTTAAATTTTTGTTAAGCGTAAAGCTGCACAATGTATATCTATGCTGTGGCTATGGTAGGGATCGAACCCCGGATTAAACGTATACAAGCCCTTGAGCTTACCATTGAGCCATCAAAACTGTTTCGAAAGTTCTTTTTGTTTGTTTGTTTGAGAGTCAAGCTACATAATGGACTATCTACGCCCTACCCACCACTGGGAATCGAACCAGGATTTTAGCGTTGTAGCTCGTACACGTATCGCTGACCCACTGGGGAGAGATATTTCTAAACCTTTTAGAAACGTAATGAACATTTTGTTTTTTATTAGGACTTTACCTTTAATTTTACTCAAACGAACAAACGTTATTTCTTTTAGGACTGTGTAGTTGTTATTCAAATCAAACGCCCCTCGGTGGTTCAGTGGTAAATCTAAGGGCTTATAACCTAACTGTCGTTTTCGATACCCGTAGTGCTTAACAATGACCAAACAAAGCGAACAAACGAATCCACCAAACACTAAGTGTAAGAGTGTTTCTTTTCTTCTTTTGAATAAACATTAATATTCTATTCCTGTCAGTTGAAAGGTTTCATTCCATCGCGACTGCATTTTTCTTCTAAACACTTGCATGCTGTTTTCATGTAACTGTGTGCCTCATTTTTGAAACTTTTGTGTCTGTCAGTATTATATAGATATTTCCAAGCGCATATTAATATTTTGCCCAAGATTACTGTGTTGTTATGCTATATCCTATTGGATATTTAAACGCATGACAGTTGTCCCTCTGCTGATATCTAGTTTAACAGACATATAATATTCTCTATAATGAGCGGAATAAGAGGGGGTGTTACCGCCTTCTCTAAATAGATGTAGATATTATTTCGAAGATGATGATAGTTAGAAAAATTGCAATCCCAGACACTTGCATAACACTGTTCAGAAACATGCTATATTGCCATCTTTCTCTCGTATTTATTTATAAGGAGTAAGTCTGTGAAGAAATGCCAAGTTTATGATAACTTGATAAGCGAGACATAAAAAAGATATATTGGAGCGGGTTAAAAAGATATTCTTATACTTAAGATATCCTCAACTTTCACTAAACATTGTTGAATATTGTTTAATTCAACCGTTTATAGAAGTTATACATCAACCTGTAAAACTTTCCGTTGTTAAAAACAATGTCCTAAACTAGTTGTGAATGGGTTCGGGAATTTTCTATCTTTACTTGTTTGTTTGGACTTAACAACAAAAATAAACAATGGGTTATCTGTGCTGTGCCCACCATGGGTATCGAAACTAGGTTTTTAGGGTACAAGCCTTCAGCCTTACCGCTGAGCCACTGGGAGAGGAGGGGGAGGCTTGTTAGTCATCAAACCAAGTTCAGGTGGGTCAATACCGTAGTTATTAGTATTATGCAGATATCTCAAATTTGTTTCACAGTTGGAGGTTTCTTTAACAGAATATTATTAATACATTATATTAGTGTTGATGTTGTAATCATTCAGGAGTGCAGAGGAATATCTGTCCACTCATTTTTAAACATCATCTTGTGCAGTGAAATATAATCATTTAATTGAAGGTAATATCTATGAGCTTTCAAACGGACTTTATAGGGCATTATTATGAAATTATATTTTTTACTTTCGTATTTTCAATAGGTGGTGTTAAGAATTTCGTTTTTTTTCTTCCTGTTCTAGAAACTCCCTTTAAGTATACATCTTAGGCGCGGCATAGTGGCTCGAGTTTGTTTATTTTATTTTCAAATTCAAACTTTTAGCTCATGGCTCCACCTCTTGAATGATTTGAAATCTAATTACCGTTTTGGATTCAAGAGGTTAAACCTCTTTCGATTGAAGTATTTGACCACGCCCATAATTTTATAGATTAATTTACTTTAATCCTGCCTAAAAGAATTTTAATTTGAGGGTAGACTGGTAGAGATCTTGATGAGCAATAAAATCGAATCGGGTATACGCGTGCAGCACGCTTGGTATTGCTGGCGCACACAAATATAGCTAATAAATAGGAGAAAAAGTTTCATAGATTAATTTACTCCAAACCTGCCTAAAAGAATTTTAATTTGAGGGTAGGCTGGTAGAGATCTTGATGAGCAATAAAATCGAATCGGGTATACGCGTGCAGCACGCTTGGTATTGC
>NW_013665673.1:248706-251373 GCF_000517525.1 Limulus polyphemus | reverse complement strand
TTATTACTGAGTTGCAAGATTAAAATAAATTGTTTGTATTTATTATTACTGAGTTGCAAGATTAAAATAAATTGTTTGTATTACTGAGTTGCAAGATTAAAATAAATTGTTTGTATTACTGAGTTGCAAGATTAAAATAAATTGTTTGTATTACTGAGTTGCAAGATTAAAATAAATTGTTTGTATTACTGAGTTGCAAGATTGAAATAAATTGTTTGTATTACTGAGTTGCAAGATTGAAATGAATTGTTTGTATTACTGAGTTGCAAGATTAAAATGAATTGTTTGTATTACTGAGTTGCAAGATTAAAATGAATTATTTGTATTATTACTGATTTTTTTTTATCAACAGCGAAAGTCTCCCCAGCCCATCAAGATGTAAGAGTGGATAACATACTGGTAACATTCCGAACTTCAGGTGGTGGCTCAGGTGTGTGAAATTATTACTTATTTATTGGCTATGATTTTTGCCGGAGAAAAGCTATTAATGATAAAAATACATGCTTTTTTCTATCAGACATTTTAAAATTTCTGCATTAGAGACAGCTTAGCATTTATGAAATGTGTTTAACATCTCACGATAAACATAAAGCCAACGATTCAGTGGTTCTGTATATAACTTTTGAGCATGTGTAACGATAAAAGATATAAAGAAAATTATGTGTTATGACCCCGTTATTAAATGTTACTCAAAACTACTGAGAGCAACATAAGATTTCAAATTCGATGACGAGGAACCCACTTTGAGACTAATAATAGTTGAAGACGGCTTGAATGGGTAATGCCGTCTCCAACCATTATTAACATAAGATTTGTTAGTGAATATAAGTAAAAATATTATATTTTAGAATTTATATTACAACGAGATTAATAACACCCAGGAGTTAAAGTTTTGAATGTGATTGGAAAGCTAGATAATCTTTAGCTACGAAAGAGTAGAAAGATGTGTACATAATTTAAATCTACACATAGCTTTTGGTGGTACAAAAAATCAGCTCTCTTCCCTGTAGATTTTTCTAGAACTTCACTGTTCTCTAGCTGATGATAAAATAAAAACAGATCCTCCATTTTTATTAAGATTAATGTCCGTCAGCATTGTAGTCTGAGTGGTATTATTCCTGAGACAACTCTCCACCATAATTAGAGTTAAGGTGAAAGAACACACTGTCCGATGGGATTTTTATGTTCTAACCAGAGTTAAATCAGATTCTGTGGTCTTACTAATATATTATTCTTAATATGTCCACCGTTCTAACTATAGCATTATTCTAGAGAAGTTTATCTTTCGATCCTGGAAGAACGCTTTGGTCTAAGTGAGAAATAGCTTTGTGTTTTAGTACATATTAACTTGAAATGACACTGTAGTCCTAGTAATGCTCATTTGGGAAAATACTGTAATGTAAGAGATGTAAATATAAAAGGATATATTAAGAGTTAGCTAATCCGTAGTTAGGTTCCTGCCAAATTTAAACATGGCTACTGTTTTTCTTCTTTTCAGTTTGTAGTTCTGGTGGTATCAGCTATCCTCATGGTTTCACGTGGCATCCTGTTATTGGCCCTTTGGGACAAATGGACTGCGTACTTTGTAAATGTCAGGTAAGTTGGGACTATTTCAAGTACCATTTTTACAAGCGGCATGAAGACGTTATTGTTTTTTATTTTAGAAAAGCTTAGTAATATTGCTACTTTTTTTTCTTTTCTTTCCGTGTTCCTGTTATTGCGATAGTTGTAAAAACAAGTTAATGGTGATATGTTCTAACTTTTTCTGTTGTTGGGGTGTTTCTTTTTATTATTCGGTAAAAATAATGCAAAGTGAAATCCATTTGATGAATATGGACCATTTATTACCGCTTACAACGCACTAGTTCGACAAGCGGTGTTATTTGATAGGTCTAACTCACAAGTGAAAGTAGATAACTACTTACTTGCAACTCTACTTTGGAACACAAATACAAAATTTACAACTCTAACTAAACTCACTAAATGGCTAAAACACCTCTAGCATGTTCTTCACACACTGCATTTCTCTCTCGCGCGTGCATTCTAGTCTAACTTTACATTATTTAAAACTATTTGAGGCACTCGCGAAATTGCTAAGTGTCGCATCCTCATTATAAACCTAGAGCTCTCTCTAACAAACGATAGAAAACTTCTAAATTGAGTACAATAGAAACTAACTCAAAACAATACATCGTATATTGAGCACAAGTTTAAAATAATTACTATATAACTGACTTTTCTTTGCTTCATAATTATTTAGAACACGAACTTCTTAATGCCTGATAAGTAGTAATATAAATCTAATTATGGGGACGTCATAGTCCTTTCCGGGTAACAATTCATATTTAATTATAATTTATTTGTGCCGTCGTCAGTATTTTTTATTTTATTTTTATTCGTGACCGGATGTAATATATAGCATTTAAGCTTTACTCTAACGTTATGTGTATATCTGATTATGCTACGTGAACATGGAAAAAAATGTTTAAATTATTTTCTTCAACTATTATGTTAACATATTAGCCGCTCTAGTAATGTTTTTATTTGAGATGCTTGTATTACATTTATAATGAACAAACTATCAAGTCAGCCATAATATACATATTTATGTTTTATTAATACCTATTATTCGATGACGAGGAATCCACTTTGAGACTAATAATGGTT
>NW_013665673.1:242211-247749 GCF_000517525.1 Limulus polyphemus | reverse complement strand
TATATATATATATATATATATATATATATATCGGTGTCAGTGTAAATTACTTGTACTTCATGAAGACAAAACCTTGTCGAAACGTTGTACATTTGCTGTTATGTTAAACTTATATTAAAGTTTTTCTTCATTACCCATTCAAGCCGTCTCCAACCATTATTAATACCTATTATGGTTAGTCATATTCTACAATTTCAAAATAATAAACGTTATATAAAACGTTTTAAATTAACATTAGACTTTTGCTATGCAAAAAATATACAGTGTTGTCATTGTTCTTTGTCTTCTGAGCTCTATGTACTATAGTAGCAAACCTAATGTTGAGAAAATAGATTAAAATCAGTTCTAGAACCAAACAATATTTCTTCTTCAAAATGTATTACCAGTACTAATTTTTATCATACTTGTCGGTAGTTGGGGTTGAGTAAAAGCACTTTTATATTAACCATTTTGCATGCATTATATATAAGGAAGTTTTTACAGGTGCTTTTAATGATTTTTTAGATTGATAGGAAAGAACCAAAAATTAAGGTGTAACTAGTGACTTGATATCTTTTATATTTATCATAGATGGGAAAAGTTGAATGTGGGCGCATAGGTTGTTCATTAAGAGGACTCACGTGTGCTAAACCCCAGAAGGTCATAGGTCGCTGTTGTCCCATATGTGTTAACAAAGGTCAGTGCCATTTGAAATAAAAACAATTTAATTAAACATTGACGCGAGTTTGGTATAAACTGGAATTTTTCGGTTGAATTGATATCTAGAAATACTAATTTCAAACAAATTTAGAGATTTGACGAAATATTTTCAGGCAGTGTCTCGACTGTGACAGCATTAATCCACCCCAGTTGGTGAGGGTAAGTTTACGGTTTAACACTAAAATCCGGTATTCGATTCTCTGAGGTGAACAGAGCGCAGACAACCGATTGGATTGCTTTGTGCTAAAACTTAAAACAAGAAAAAAGAGTAAATGCATTATGAAAGCGTGAAACTGTGTTAGCAAGTACATTGTAGAAGTAGTATTTAAAATTCTAGGCCTAGTTCGTACATACAGTAATATGGAGTTGTTCTCATGTTGGAGAACATCCTGTATTTTATGTTCGCTTAGTATTATAAAATATGGATTTGCACTGAAGAAAATACTTTGATACTATTGAACATTATGAGAATAAAGTATAATAAAGAAAATGTTATCAAAGTAATTCCTCCTCCCTCCTAAAAAATAAACCTTATGAATACTTGAGATATCATCTGGTAAACGCAAATAATGAAAGACACATCTTCGTGACTCCTGTCCTGAACTAGTTCCTGAAATATCCGTAGTTAATAGATAATGAAAGACACATCTTCGTGACTCCTGTCCTGAACTAGTTCCTGAAATATCCGTAGTTAATAAATAATGCTTTATTTCTAGATTTTTTGCTAAACCTTTATTTACACACAACTTTGAAAATTCTCTTCTCCTGAACTTTTCAGTGAATGACTTCTAAACATAGCATGAAGTTCGAGTTTGAAGTATGTCAACTGCATCTGTAGAAAATGGAAAATATTGGAACTCGCATGAATCATACAGATATTCGACCCTTGGCAGTAAATAGGGAAATTGAGAGATTAAAAGTCGATGAAGCGCCAACGCCAGACAGAATTTTCCCCAGAGTTTTCAAAGAGGTCAAAAATTATATGTATAATCCTCTATCTCTCTTTCATTTTCGGTCGGATGATAGAGAGTGAGCGGGAATGGAAAATTGCTTATTTCACTTCCATTTTTAAAGGGGGTAATAAAATTTGTCTAGGAAATTATTGATCAAGTTAGTGTTGCTTTTTTATTGGGAACACTTCTAGAGTCTGATAAAAGAAGCTTTAAATTCATTTAGTGAAATATGATATCACAAATGAAAGCTAACGTGGAATTGCAAAAGGAAAATATTGACTTACTTATCAGTTATCTCTTTTCTATGATGTTACTTGTTATGTGGACGAGCGAAAGGGTGTGTGGATTTTGTGTTATTAGATTTTCAAAAAGATTAACTAAGAAAATAATATTAGTATGGGATGGGGAAAGACTAGTTAACTGGATTGTAGGGTGGATGAATAGAAGAAAGCAAAAGGTTGTTATAAACTGGACCCTTGGGCGTTTCCTTATTCCTATTTACATTAATGATAATGATAGGAACATAATTAGTATTAAGGATGTGGATGTAGCACTGAATCTCTTGAATCAATTGGTAAGTTGTATAAAACATTTGGTAAATGGTTTTAATTATAAAAAATGCAAGGGAATATATTTAAGTTATCATAATTTGAATCATATCTCTAATACAGAGGGGAACCCGCCCAGTATCGTGACTGAAGAAAAAGATCTTGGCAAAGTGATGGATATGTCACTCAAACCATCGAAGCAGTGCTCTGTTACTAGTAATAGAGCGAATGGAATTTTGAGATTTATTTACGGAGATCGTGATTATAAATTACTATACAAATAACTATTTCAGCCTCACTTGGAATAATATGTGCATTTTTTATCTCTGTCTAAAAAAAGAAATTGACTTTGTGGAAAGGGCTCATGGGAAGGCAACTAGGATGATTCCAGGGGCGGAAAGGATATGTTATATGTTATGAATTTTCCATAGGTTGATATCTCTTAACTTATGAGAAAGGAAGAGTAACAGGTGACGTTATTCAAGTTTACAAGATTATCTGGGGGTTCGATAGAATATAGGCTTTGGTTTGTTTGTGCTATATTCTGCAGACGAGAGAACAATAGCTTCATTTAAGACAGTTTTATTTTTCTGTCAGAGGGATTGAGTTATGATATAAGTTCCTGTCAGCAGTAATGGATGCCGGCACTTTACAGAAGTTTAAGAGACGAATTGATGATTTCCTGAAAAGTAAAGAGTGAGTTTAAATGTCTACCTTTTCCAGCACAGTTTTCTTGAAGGACCTAAACGGTCCCTTGTTGTCAGTAGGTTATGCTAATCTCCTAGATAAACGTACATGTAAATAGTTTCCTGTTAACTAAGAATAAATAATAAGAAATGTGGCTCATAAAACTGAGGGTGGTCTGAGACAAGGTATCTATTTTTACCTATTCTTCGATAAAAACAACAACAACAACAGTGATATCAAAATAGTTAGACGTCCAAAGAGTAAAGGAATAACGTAATTAAAAATTAGAGTGAAATTACTTTAAAGACTTGAGTGTAAACATCTAACGAAGAGGCGTTTACAAATTACAGCAAGTACAAGAGTTAAAAAAAATGTTTATCACCGAGATTTGTTCCGCCCCCTAGTGGTAGCTCAGTAGTAAACTTTAGGGCTTATGACACTAAAATTCGGGGGTTTATCCATGCGATGAGCGTAGCAGAGATAGCCCATTGTTAAGCTTTGTGGAAACAAATTATCTCTGCTGCGTCTTTTATTTTTAGGTTATGCAATATTCCAGATTATAATGCATTATCCAAACCTTCCTAATTTGAGTTAAAATACATCTATATTCTGAAGGTAGTTCATTTTATTATTACCAGTATCGATTCTTTTAAAATGTGTTATAATCGTAATTATTATCCTTCTTTTATCTGATTTTGAAGGTTTAGTTACTAACCGTACGTTTGATAAGCTTAATAAGTGTGTTGAATGCTTTGATTTTTTTCTGTTATTTGATATTCTTCACAGGAAATCTTTCTGAATTTTGTGATATTTCAGACAGCCCATCTGTCCTAGAAGATGCTGCTACTCACCCTAGTGTTTCAATAAGCGGTAGATCGCAATCCGAAAAGCTGTGTTTATCCAAGAGACAAGACTACGTCGTTTACAAAAGTCACGCATTTAGTACCACAAGTGGCTATTACCAATTTGCTTTTCAAAAGGTGGGGGACGGAGGAAACACCAGACTCTTTTCGTGGACAATGAAAGAAGGTGAGATACGTATTAAAATATTATATATATATATATATATATATATGCCGGCTGTTTCAAAAGTCACTTCCGCTGTTTAGACAACTACATTCAGGAAACCAGTGGACACAATCTTGTGAAACTTGGTAAGTTAATATGATCATGCGGAAGACAACCTACACAGTTGTATGGTGTGTTATGATGATATGCATCATGGTCACACTATATGGTACTTATGAACATAAAAGCCATCGACCAAACCATATTCAAGCAAGTCACTGTAATGCTTACGTTGCCTTTTATATGGTCAAACTGGTCAACATACCGAGTTTTACTTCACCGCGTCCATCAGTTAACAGCGGAAGTGACCACTGTGCCCATCGGTTTACTGAAACTATTTGACTGAAAGGCAGTAGAAACTGAGACATTGTGGATGTAAACACCCAGTTTCGTACCCTTATTTGATTTTCCATGACGGCTGAGTAGTTTAACATCAGCGTTTGGATTTTGTCTGATAGGTGAGATATCCACAACGTATTTGGGTGCTATTACCACAGACATTATCTGCTATGGCCCGGTTTCTAGCGTTGTAAGTCTACAGACATACCGCTGTACCACTGGGGGACAACATTAATTACAGCTGGGATCTAAGTATTGTATCACATTGAGTCATTAAATATTTTTACTTTTTTCTATACGCAGTGTAAAGACGTAACCAGAAAATGGGGCGAAATCACTCATACCTTATGTAAAATACATAATAAGTGGAGTTAATTGCAACACTGACCATAATGTTTGGGCCAGGCGTGCACAGTTCTTAGCGTGCCAAAATTGTGAATCGGAAGATTCACTGTTTTCGTCCGGTTTTCGCAAAAATGTGCTCCGTACTTTGAGACTGTGGGTGCATTATAAGAGTGACGCTCAAATCTCACTATTCGGTTGGACAAAAATAGGCCAAGAGTTCGCGGTTGGTGCTGTTGACTAGCTGCCCTGCCTTCCATCTTGTTTATCAGTTCAAAATTAGGGACAGCTGTGCGAAGATAATCCTCATGTAGCCTTACCCGAATTTTTGAAACAAACAAGCATACATACATAGGGGATCCTGTAATCAAGAAAGTCATGGACCCCTCCCCAGAAATGTGGTTTAAAATGTACTAAAAAATCCGATGGGGTTCTATTATGAACCCATTGCTAATTCTCAGCTTAAAAAAGTTTTCGGCAGATGCAGACATATGTCTAATAATCAGTGCTGATTGGATCATAAGTAAGTGGATTTTTTTCTAAATATTTAAATCAGGCATAATCGGGTGTCCAATTTCCTGTTAATGAACTGTAGCGTGGATAAGCGATAAACGGGTAATTACATTCTTCTTTTTAAATTATTTGTATGTGAAGTAGTTTCAGTTCATGTAATTGTGTAATTTATACTTTTCTAAAGCGGTTAGTACATGCAATAAATGTTGGATTGTACATAAAATAAATTTACACAATGCATTTTTGTTTAATTTGTGAATTTTATGAAAAGAACTATAGGCTATGCAGTATTAAGCTCAGTTTTTATTAGGGATCTCTTTCCCCGAGCCCCCCCCCCCAGTGGCTCAGCGGGAGGTCTGCGGGCTTACAACGCTAGAAACCGGGTTTTG
>NW_013665673.1:238235-242201 GCF_000517525.1 Limulus polyphemus | reverse complement strand
AGATTTATTCCAAAAGTTTTGTGAAAACGCGTTATCCTACTGAAGATATGTAGTAGACACAGAACGATCTACAGAAGATATAAACACTAGAAAACTTGGAAATTTCCTTGGAGTCTATTATATGTCTAACCAAAGCAAATACATCTGTGTAGGTACATAGGGAAAGAAGGTTAATATGTGCCGTAGATTCTACGCCAGAAACTATACATACAAACAGGTATCATGCTATAAGTCTTGTGGCACAAAGCAGCTAAACGGTTCAGCTTTATGGTCAATACATTAACCTCTCTCATATCAGGGGCCCCCCAGTATGTCTGCGGACTTACAACGCTAGAAACCGGGTTTCGATACCCGTGGTGGGCAGAGCACAGATGGCCCTTGTGTAGCTTTGTGCATAATTAAAATCAAACAAACATATCAGAATTTTTGGAAATGAGCTACAAAAAGGCTGTACATATTTCGCATTTTGATAGTCTGTTGTAATAAGCCCCCACCCCCAGTAGCACAGCGGCATGTCTGCGGACTTACAATGCTAGAAACCGGGTTTCGATACCCGTGGTGGGCAGAGCACAGATAGCCCATTGTGTAGCTTTGTGCTTAGCTTCAAAACAAACTGTTGTAACACGTGATAAAATGGAATAAATAACTTTTTTTTTGAAGCCCCGAGGGCTCCCAAGTTTTCTCGGGCAAATCACAGAAGGGGTTACAATGTTTGATATCTTGTATTTTAATATCTTATCCGTTTATCAAAAGCTACGTTGTATATGTTGATTGAATGACTTGCCAGAAGAATGCGGTAGTCACTTCAGAAGTCATTCAGTTTAATAATGAAAATAATTTAAGTATTATAATTACTGTAGCATGCATTAACATATGTTTTGGTGTCTATCTTATCCGTGTTTGATTAAACATATATATTCATTATTTTCTAGGTACAATGGGCGACTTTTCCGAGCAACACTTGTCAAAATCGGACTTTTCGGATGTTCGAAACACTTTTAAATTTAAACTAATGGGTTCTACTAAATCAAGTAAGCATTATGTTTATACTGATTTAAAATAATTCAGCAAATAACAAGATTTTTATGTGTGTGCACATATTAATTTTTAGTTTCAGAGTTTATCTTCTAAAAATTGGCTTAAAATGAAATGGCCTCTTGCTAAATTTGTTTTCTTATAAGGTACATAAAGAACTGTTACTTACTAGTCGGTTATAACTTTCTCAATCTCTGGCTTGAGTCTGGCATGTCATGTGCTATAAAAATACAACATTGTCTACATTGGAATAATCGGGACATAAAAAATAACTGTTGTGCACAAAAATATCCTCAATTATCTAACTTCGTTATAAAAGTATGACAGAAGTTAAAAATGTGTCATTATGTAATGAACTTGTAAATAACAAATACGTAAATCAGCCTCAACACTGATAAATTTTAACCCATTTATAGTATTTTTTTTTCCTTTTCTGAAGGTGTACTGTCAAGTTTTATGATATTATTGATTGTTTTTTCACAGTTGAAAATATTATACTTAGTTGTGTCAAAAAAGTGGTTACAGTGCAGTTTTTAAAATGCAAAACAAGACGGTTTTGTGTACATTGACATTGAATAGACACACCCATGAGGTGAGGAGATTGATTTGATTGATTTAATGGTAGAAAACTGAGAGATTTGTTTCAAAATTATAAGTTACGTGCTGAAAAAATCTCAAAGACAAATTTAAATATAATCAAATTTCTTTTTCAGAACTTGTAGGACGATTTGCGAAGCGTTCTAAGAAACTTGCAGAGCGTTGTAACAAGAGATGCGACCAGAAAGTCTCTAGGCTAGAGAGTGGACTGCGGCTTAAGAAAGTAGTCCTAAATTCACAATGTTTGGCTAGTGATATCACTTTCGAGATATAGCATTATGAAGTTTCATCTGTTGTCAAGGGTTAATTTTAGATGTTATATAAGAAAATTCAAAGTTTTAGATACTTTTGAATACGCGAAACGTAGTGGTATAAATCATTGCCATCATTCGAATTAGTATTATTCATTGTGCACCATCGTCAGTCTTTTTCCAGAGCCTAATTTTTAAAACTTAAACAGGAAACGTGTAAAATCCCAAGATTAGCAACTACGAAAACTCTCATCGCTCGTTTTGTTCTTTAATGAGATTAATAATGGCCACCTGCGCCTGCTTATTTCCCTTTCTTATATGTAAACAAATGACCCATAAAGTTTAGCGACATTCGTATTTTGTTAACAATATCGTAAGGTTTCAGTTGTTAATATACCATAAAATAGTAATGTACGTCAGAAAACCCAAGGAATTACTGTTTGTATGTTATGTTGAGGGCTATCTGCGCTAGCCGTTCTTATTTTTGAAGTGATAGACAAAAGGGAAGGCTGCTAGCTAACACCACCCACCGCCAATTCGTGGGATATTCTAATCGAATAACATCTATAACGCACCTACGGCCCCAAAGTACAATGTGTGATTTTTTTTATTGGGGGGGGGGGGCTACGAATTAGGAATTAAAGCTGAGATAAAAGTATTTTTGGCCTAGTATTGCCTGGTGGTTAAGGTGTTCGACTCGCTACCTGCGGGTCGCGAGTTTGAATCCTATCACCGAATATGCTTGCCCGTTCAGCCATGGGGACGGTCAATCCCACTATCCTTTGGTAAAGAGTAATCCAAGAATTAGCCATGGATAGTGTTGATCACCATCCCCTCCAGTCTATCACGGTATTTGATGTTTTTGTTTGTCTGAAGTTAAGCAAAGAGCTAAACAATGGGCTATCTGTGCTTTGCCCACCACGGGTATCGAAACCCGGTTTCTTGCGTTGTAAGTCTACAGACATACCGCTGTGCCACGAGGGGCATTAGGGATGGGTAGCTTCGAGTAGCTTTGCGCGAAATTCAACAACAAATACAGAAAGAAGAATCTTTTGAAAAAATACCTCAGTTCATTTGTATGTGACCGAACTTTCAATTTCTTTAAAAATTAAATCAATCATGACAAATAGTATGTTACTTAACCCTTTAGCAACTAGTTATTTCGTGTTCCCAGGATCTAGAGAAAAAATTGAGAAATATCAAAACTTTTATGTTTGATTTATTTAATATACATTTTATTGAAGAAAGAACCTACAAACCACATATCGTTGGATTCAATGTTAAAAAAAATATCGAAAGATGCTCATATGACCCTTTGGAATAGAAATAGAAGGTGTACCAATTATGCCCATAAGGGAAACAAAGGGTTAAATCAAAAGGAGCTTTTTGCTGAGAAGACTGTTAAAATGCATTTAAACTATATCACACAGAAAAAGTTTAGGAGATTTTTTAGGTTTATTTCAAAAAATAAGTGAACATTTTTATGTCATGTTGCTTTTGAAATTGCTTAAAGAAATTGAAAATCATGCCTATAATCTATATACTACTATACTGTGAGATTGTTTGTGTGTGTGCTTGTCTGTAATTAAATACAGCAAAAATGGCGCACAATACCACCTTATTTATAATGAAATGAGAATAGTAACAGAATAAAACAAGTTTCGTTAAAATCGGGCCACGGGTTACCGAGTTAGCCCCGTTTTTCGAGTCACTTTTATGAAAATTTCTATATAAATTTAGGTACACTAGATGGCGCCACATATCGGTTTATCTATCTATTTATCTATTCGTTTTCCTCCTGACAAATCGCTTTAAAATATCTTCTATACAACAATATATGCACAACAGAAATTAAATGACGAGATGAAAATGTGTTATAACGGCGCGTAGAAAGAACAACAATAAAGTGGACCTACAATATTATTGACTATTTGCAAATAGTAACTATGGAGACGAGGCAATAAAATAAAAATCACGTTGAGAACAAACAACAAAATTTTATAAATGAAAACCTCTCGCCGAGCATTGGCTATTATATTATTCCCTGTCAGTGTTCCCATCTTCATTAAAAGGCGTAAGATGA
>NW_013665673.1:234120-237632 GCF_000517525.1 Limulus polyphemus | reverse complement strand
TTCACACTACCGTTCGCACTCCTTTACGAAACTTCTTACTTCACTTTTTTGAAAAATGAAACTGTCTTTCCTTTTACTCCCGATCAACAATCAAATATATTTTCTTGAATTATGAATAACACGAATGGATTGAAATATTTAATTAAATTATTTCAAAATAAACCTTCATTTCGGTGCAATATTGAAATTGGCTTGAATTCTTCATAATCTCTAAATAGTGGTTGACCCACCGGGTCACGGTGGTCTAGTAATATTTAAAAATCGTTTATACAAAAAATACTTTTAATATACTATGTCCAGTAGAAGAAATATGTAGGTAAAGGTAAAAATATGGAGAAAACTCCTTGTGTTGTTCCGACAATGCAAGATTCTGGTTAGCGTGGATCATATTCGTAACAGGAGTTGGAATCATTAATTCCTTTAGAAGGGCCCGGCATGGCCAGGTTGTTAGGGCACTCAACACAATTTGAGAGTCGCGGGTTCGAATCCCCGTCCCACCAAACATGCTCGCCCCTTTCAGCCATGGGAGCGTTATAAGTTGGTAAAAGAGTAGCCCAAAAGTTGGCGGTGGGTTGTGATCACTTCACTGCAAAATCCGGGACGGCTAGCCCTGACAGCCCTCGTGTAGCTTTGCGCGAAATTCTTAACAAACAAACAGCTCATAAAAAAATTAGAAAATTATATATGTGCATTTTAAAGCGAGTGTATTTTTTATAGTACTTATAGTGTAAAAACATATCTAGATAAACGTTAATGCAGTGTGAAATCTAACAATTAACTGTGAATACAGGCTCACAGAAGCCACAAAGATAATACTTGAAAAGTTACATACCTGACTAGGGACTTTTGAAGATTGATTAATAGCGTATTTTGATTTTCTGAACTTTATATGTTTCGATTTTCAATAAAAATGGCTCCTCCTGTGAACAATTTTATCGATCGCAGAACAGAGTGAAAAACAGAAGGTTTGTTTGTTGTAAGCACAAAATTATAGAATGAACTATCTGTGCTCTACACACTGCGGGAATCTAAACCAGACTTTTAGCGTTATAAGCCATCAGACTTACCGTTAGTTGATAATCCTTGTAAGCCTAAAGTAATTGTAAAGTTACACTATATTCTATACGTTACACAATAAAAGTTAACCTACTGCAATAATAATAAAAAATATTGATATTTTAATGTAATTTATGAATTAAATATGAAATATATTATTAAATTAAATAAACAAAACAAAATGTGGATATATACTTCGAGGTACATAAGAAAAAAGAAAACAGACTTAGTATGAAACAGATTTATTTAGAGGCTTAATATTTTATTCCAGCTTTAGTTATCTAACCTATTACACTCTTATCATATAAGAGCGCCATCACAAAGAACCATCTAGTTTAAGAACCTAGGCACTTTTTGAAGGAGTTAACCTTGAGGTCCATTCTATGTTCTCATCGATTTTGGCTCCAAAACGCTAAGCAGCACCGAAGTAGATATATTTTTCATTGTTTGAGTTGCCAGAACTTCACAGGTAGGTTCGTTGAGATGAATTTGACTGAACTGCCACCTATGGGCCTTTTTGCACTTAAGAGAAAACAATGGATTAAAAACATATAATGGCTGGAGACGGCTTGAATGGGTTATGAAGAAAAACTTTAATATAAGTTTAACATAACAGCAAATGTTCAACGTTTCGACAAGGTTTTGTCATCATCAGGTACAAGTACTTTACACTGACACGGATATATATGTTAAACTTATATTAAAGTTTTTCTTCATTACCCATTCATGCCGTCTCCAGCCATTATTAGTCTCAAAGTGGGTTCCTCGTCATCAAATTTGGATTAAAAACATATTTAGTCTTTACCAGTTTCATAGAGCTTATTTTATGAGAATATTCCCATATAGATTTTTATGATGTGTTTATATAGGCCCATAATTCTTGTATTTATAAATCAAAAATTTCTAAGGACGAAACGATTGGCATAGGAGGAAATCGTGAAGTAAAAATGTTGTGAAATATGTCGAACTTCAAACACCTATTTACTTCAAATAAACGTTTTTTTTCTTATTGTGGGTTTATAAAACTTTGGCACGTTGCATAATATATATTACGTTCATTCCGAAGAATAATCTCTTTAGACATATTAAAATACATCTTAACCATAAACTATAAATGTTGCCTGAATTCATTTATGCTATCTTGTAGGAAAGAAAAATTATAAATGAAAGACTGGTATCTACTGTCGTTAAATATTATTTCTAATTTCTTGTTTTTAGAATCAGGAGTTAACGTTAGTGCAACAGCAATGAAAGGAAAATTTAAATTTATGTACAAGTATGTTAACATTAATTTGTAAAGACCCTACTAAGTACAAGACTAGTTCTTCTAGGTGGCAATCTGTAATTGCAGAACCAAATAAATGCTTTTAATAATTCAAATAACATGTTTTCAGATCAAAACGTTCAAACTTAGGCTGTGAGCTTGACTTCTAAATATTGTTTACCCAGCTTCATAGAAATGGTTCTTGATGAGACATTAGTGATCTTAACGTTCACTAATGTCTTGATAAGACATTAGTGAACGTTAAGATATTTTAAAGTTGTTAGTATGCTTTTAGAGAAATAAGCCATAAGGTATAAATATTATACGGCATAATAAAATATGTAGTAGTAACTAGTTTTCTGAATAATGCTTTTTACTAAGGTGATTAAGTCCTAACCATTAGTTTTGTTAAAAGAAGAGTAGTGACACTCTGTTACAAACCTTTTAATCAATATTCCCTCTATATTTGTGCTAGTTAATGTTAATACCGTCTAAATCGTTTAAAATTAAGAACATTCTCTCAAGTTTGTACAGCTGTGTTCTTAAAATCAAGTCTCTTAATTTTCTAAATAATTAAAACCTTTCCGAATTTATTTTATTTTTTGTCGATTTTCAGAAAAATGTCGCTTTACCTAGTTGTTCTTTACATGTTCAAAACAGTAAAGGCATGAGCGTTCTTAGATGTAAAATGTTATACCTCCTACATGTACGTCTTTCTTGTGTATTTTCCATGAGAAGCACTAAGTGTTCACAGTATATTTTCCATGTTCAAAAAATATGCTAATTTGTTTCATTTGTTTATGTCAGGTTTACTTATTTTGTAAATAAAGGCTATTTGAATGCAAACGATGTATTTTTTAAGATAATTTTTTTTTCAGGCACATAGTTAAATATGGCAATATCTACATATAAAAAAATTCGATAAAGACTATTTGTTTGTTGTTAAGCGCCAAGCTACATGACGCGTTGTATATGATGTGCCCACCACGGGTATAGAGACCCGGATTTTCAGATTATATGCCTTCAGACTTACCGATGACGCAGTGGATAAAAATGCAATTATAGTAACAAAAGATAGTGATTATAAAATATTGTAGAACTGAGTAACATTTGGGTAAGAGTTCCATATGGCACCCCCACTCAATTTAAAAAAAAAAAATCATCAAAGTAATATTTATGTATTAATAAATCA
>NW_013665673.1:231910-233349 GCF_000517525.1 Limulus polyphemus | reverse complement strand
TGATTTATTAATACATAAATATTACTTTGATGATTTTTTTTTTTTAAATTGAGTGGGGGTGCCATATGGAACTCTTTCCAACATTTGTTATTTAATATGTATATTAAATAATTAGTACTGATGTTAAGCGCTTTACATTTATCTGTTTCAAACAACAAAAATTCGTTTCACACCGTAAATTTACAAATTGTTCGTTCTGTTAGTTAGCACTAGATGGCAGCATATTTTTAAATAAACGTACAGTGTATTTTTTTTATCATGGGAATGAGAAGGTTCCTTTGAAGTTATTCGTAGCGAGTACCTAGACAGATACATATAAAATAACTCCATTATGTGAATGATTTTACCTAACTTTTTTAATAAGCAGTGCTATTATTTGAACCTGCTAACTTATGACATACATATTAATCTTAAGAAAAGGTTTGAAATTTTCTTCGTGAGTTTACATGTGATAAATATAGTCTATGTTTATTTCTAATTCATCATGTGTTGTTTTTGTATTAATATACAAATAACTGTCAACCCTAAATGTTTTACAAGGTTAACTTAACGTAAGTGATATTTTATTGTTTGTTCTCTTAATTTTGCGTTGCCAACTGTACATGTTAGTGAATTGAAAAAATATTCTCAGATCATAGTTTAGAATTTATCAAAACTCACTGTGATGTTAAAAGCTTCGGTGTTATCACCTATCCATTGAAAATTGAATCTTTTGCTTTTATACAACGCCTTGTGTTTCATTTTTATTCATTATCTTGAATAAATATTATTTTGTTCTCTCGTTAATCTTGTGTAATTGTAAGTTAACACGCACCCACACGTTTGTACTAATAAAATTTAAGTACATATTAAGTAAAATTCATATCTTAGTAAAATGTGTTTTTGTTTTTGAGTACGTCATTCAAGATCCAAATTGATTGCAGAATACTAGCGTGATCATTTACGTGTAACTCAACTGCGAACATTTTAGAAATGATAAGCCAAATATATTATTCTCATTTCGTTTAAATCTTTTACTGCGAAGTGCATATGTACGTCACCTTTTAGACAATTACCTTGTAGAAAGGGTATTTCTCTTCAAACTTCTCACAGTTTATCTGTATCAGATAAGTAATAAAATATTAGAACATGTGTATTTGTGTTTTTAAATGCTTAACTAAAAATAAACTTGAAACTGGGGTAGTTGTTTATCTATAAATGTGGTACCGAAAGGGAAAAGCAAAATACACACATTTGAAACTTAAGCTCAAATTACAGTAAAGTAAGTGCTGTACTGAATTTGTGCCACAATAATATATGAAAGACTAATAACCATGATATAAAATAAAATACAAATAAAATTGGTCAGATGAACTTCATATTCATCATACTGCATAGAATCATAAGTTGGGTACTCTCACTTTTAGCGATATGTTCGGCCCTAATCCACTTAGTATCTT
>NW_013665673.1:222919-231393 GCF_000517525.1 Limulus polyphemus | reverse complement strand
CTGATTTAAATGTCACACCTGAACGCTCACATCCTTTTAATTATGTTTGAAATTATGAACATTGCTCAACATCATGAAATTAAACCTTATTTTCAATAAGCAATCCTGAAAAATATTTGGGGGTGCTTAACTTTTTTCCAGGTGTATATATGAAAGACTAATAGCCATGATATAAAATAGAATACAAATAAAAGTGGTCAGATGAACTTCATATTCATCATACTGCATAGAATCATAAGTTGGGTACTCTCACTTTTAGCGATATGTTCGGCCCTAATCCACTTAGTATCTTACAAGATTTGGACTTGCTTGTTTTAGAGCAGATCCACATTGGGCTATATGCTATGTCCACTACGCCAGATTTTAGTGTTGAAAGTCTATAACTGTACCCCTATCACACCGGGGGACAAGAGATTAGAATACCTTAAGGTATTTAGCTATATTTAATCGAACAATGGCAATTAACGTGTTTAAGATTAATTATAATTTACCGAATTATCTAACAAATTAAAATATAGAAACTATTTTTAAGTTAAGAAACTGGATAAATGATTGTAACTTATGAAGTAGGTATATATTTTAATTTTACATTATTTAGAAATACACTTCATGCAACAGTTAAGACAGTATTTTGGTCTCTTTTTTCTTTTTCTTTTTCTCAGAATGTTTTATTTGACTTGACTGACCAACAACACTGCTTCTCTATTCATACTTTTACGACAATGGAGTAGGAACAGGGTGAGGGGAAGGAAAGCCTGGCCTCCAATAAGTTTGAGGGAGCTAATGCCTCCAATAATATTTTAGAATATTTCAAATATATTAGTGTTTCAGTGAGAGAAAGACCGAGTACGTGGTACCTTTGGAGTTATATAAAAACTACAATTCCTATGACATATTGTTGCATAATTGCCACATTTTTGGCACATGTAATACACACATACACAGTACCAACTTGTTACACCCGGTCACTGTTGACACTCCCAACGTTAAAGATCTTCCTACTCCACAGTACAAGGCTCTTATATGTTCACATGTCTTACTTATACTGTGTTTATTGTTCCAAAAATGAACTCAAATTCATTTGGAAGTTGCTATTTTGCAAATGAAAATTATTTAGCAGTATAAAGTACATTATTTTAAAATGGATACATTTATTTGAGAAATACGTTCGTTTACTCAGAAATCAGGACATTTTTACACTTTAAAAAAAGACTGGATGCTCTAAAGTTATTTAACTTGTAGTCTTGGGAATTTGTGAACAAAACAATTTACTAATACAGATTAATTTGTTTAGGTATGTTGGCACACTTCAGATATTGATTACTCAGCAATTTCTATTTGTGAATAGAGCTAAAAGACCTTGGAAAAAAAATAATTTTATGGGTACGAATGCATACAAAGCTAGAGATTGTGTATAAATATATAAGTAAGTATATTTGAAGGTTCTGCAGTTTTGTAGTGAGGTGCAGCTGTGGATTCTGAGTACTATAGATTGCCGTTGGGAGCCGGAAGTAAACAAACATGACCTTCATCCAATTTCGACAGTAACTTTTGTATGTACCCATTGATCTTAAATTAGACGTTTATCTGGAGCCAGAAGTAAATACACATGCTGAGGGTATTGACCTAATATGTATCTAATTTATACTGATACGTCATCTGCTCCAAGGGGCGTGAAAATATATAACTGTTCTATAAGTAAAATGTATTCATGAGATTTGGTTTGTTTCATCTACAAACATATTATTATGATACAAGTAGATTACTGTCTTCTAGATAAAGTAAATCACTCTGACAATATCTTCAATTAAGAAAACATTTATTATTCTTTTTTACAATAAGGATTTCGATATTTATATACCTTTAATAAACATAGCTTCATCTTATGAGATTTGTCTTGCTTCATCAACAAACGATATTATTATTATGATATGGAAAAGTAATATATATCACTTTGAGTTAACAATGAAGAACGGATTTTGTATGTCACTGATGCTAACAGTCAGTAAAACACACTTTACATAACAATACAGAAATCACACATTTGGTGTTTAAATATAATTTTACAAATATAACTCGCCAAGATCTATACAAAAGTCTAACTTCTTGAAAATGTAATGGCTTATACACGTAAAAAAATAACAGTATTGTCCATCGTTTTACAATTTGGACTGTGTTCTTCAAATTTATCTGAAGGGTAGTATTTAGGTTTAGTTTCTGAATCTGTATGTTTTATTTGGTTTAACAACGAAGAACAGAATTTCTATGTCAGTAAAACACATTTATCTGTTCATACTCTTTACATAACTATTGAAAAACATATTACCTTTCAAATTACACTTGTACATATCTTACAAGCTGATAATAAAAACTGTAATCTAAAAACGTGAACAGTTTAACAATGAAGAATGGATCTGGTATGTCATTGAGCTTAACAGTCAGAAAAACTAATTTATCTATTCATACACTTTGCATAGCTACATCACTCTATTATTCTAAAAATAGGTACCATGAATATTAAAGTGACTGTTTTTTTTCAAAATGATGATATACTTCTGTGTTTTGAGATCTCACGACAAAAGGTATGGTCTACAAGGAAAGTATCTATCCTTTACATAAACTCAGTTTATATGAGTGTTTATAAATTCACGTAAAAACTGTGTCAGACATCACCAACATGATTAGATGTATCTCTAGAGTCTTGCACTTTACATAATAATACAGAAAATTAAATGTACAGTTATAAAATTTCCAATATTTGATGGTACTATAGACTATTATTTTCTGCTTCTAACGTACTACTTTCTGTTTTTGAACTAGAGCTCACGTTTGTCATATAAATATAACATTACAAACATAACTTACCAATAATCATACAAATAAGGTATATTCTTCACTATACTTTAACTTTGACAATGAAGAACGGATTTTGTACATCAGTAAAACAGATTTATCTATTCATGCAGCTTACATGCCAATACAGAAATCACATATTTGTTGTTTGCATATAACTTTACAAATATAACTCACCAAGATCTATACAAAAGTCTAACTTGTTGAAAATGTAATGGTTTAGACATGTAAAGAAATAACAGTATTGTCTATCATATTACAATTTGGGCTATGTTCTTCAAATTTATCTGAGGGGGTAGCATTTAGGGGTAGTTTATGATTCTGTTTGTTTTAAATGGTTTAACAATGAAGAACGGATTTTGTATGTAATTGAGAGCTGACAGTCACTAAAACAAACTTATCTATTAATGCACTTTAGACATCGTCTTTCGAATTACACCTGTACACGCCTTCCAAGTTGAGAGTAAAAACTGTAATTTAAAAACGTGAGCATTCCAACTTTTATTTCAAAAAAATAACATAAAAACAACCCTGAACTAAAACTAACAACTGAGAGAGAGAGAACACCATTACCTGTTGAAGCATGATTCTATCTGTCAAGTTAGTAAGAAGCACTTATAGCATGTAAGTATAGGCGTGTTTTTAAAAAGAACAGTTGTGTAGGTTAAAACTATAGACTGCCAAGAATAAATTAACTTTCATACAAGTCTGTTTTTGTTGTTGCATATGTTCACAAGTCCTTGCTTTGTTGCATAAAGAGCATGGAAATCTCCAACTTTCTGCTCTGAAATACTTCTTCATCATGACCACATTTCCAGTGATAAGTTTCATTAGAAGTACTACTGTAGGTAATAACTGATTCCAAGTTAATCCATTTATCATAGGGTAAAAGATTTGACTCCTTGCGAAACTAAATCATACTATTGTTTTTTGTAACACATATATGGTGATATATAACATGGCACTTCATAGATGGTATTACCAACTGCCACTTCATTTTTAAATGGTGATTCATGAAGAAAGTCTGAGTTTCAGTAAAAGATGTTAACACGGTTTCAAAATCATAGATGTTAGTACTAATATGCCAATTAATTTCCACATAATATCTTTTCATTTTCTTTTTACTTACAGTAATCTCTCTAGCATTTACTGAACATCATTTAAACCACAGTGTTTCTGTAATTTCATCTTCACCTAATACTTCCAATGAGTTTGAACTTTCAATCTGATTTTACAATCATTTTGACATTTCTATCTTTTCTGAAACACATTTTGAAAAGCATCTTATCTTTCGAATTACCTTTGTACACGTCTTCCAAGTTGGGAATAAAAACTGTGATCTAAATGTATGAGCATTCTAACTTTTATTTAGAAAAGTAATGTAAAACATCTCTGTTTTGTTTTTAGAAAAAAGTGTTTCCTACAGAATTGAACTAAAACTAACAACTGAGAGAGACCAAGTTGTCTAATTTACGAGAAAAAAATTGTAGAACCCCGTTACATGACCTAGTATTGAAAAAAAATGCCACCTGTTTTATAAATCCTTGAAAATCTCATTACATCACAAGACGTGAGACCTAAAACATATACAATTTAAGACCAGTTATAGTTATTCAATAACTATCTGACTTTCTCTTTAAAAATCTATAAGACTAAGTAACTGTATTCTATATCAGTATGACAAATACGATATTTTCAGCTGCTTGGCTGGGATCATCGACTTCTATGTGACAATTAATCTGCTTCACGAGAAAAAAACATACACCGTGATACTTTCGGCTGTGATAGACACTGAAGGATTTTATTTGAAGGACAGATCATACATTATTAAAAACTAGCGTTCAAAGTATTTTATACAGTGGTTATACAGGTGTGTTTTTTTTAAACAATAATTTTTTGAAGCATCATTTCTATAATTAATGTATTGTATAACATCTATTCGCCCTGAAAAAGGACACTTACCTAAACCTCTAAATGACATAAAATATTTAATTGTAAAAGATCTATGTCAATAATTATGTTTGAACCATACTATTGTAGAAAATGATATTCTTACCTTTCACATATCTTTGTCAACAACTTGTTTCTTGCTGATTTGGAACTTTATTCATAATGCTGACTAATACAAGTTTCGTATAGATATACTATCAATAATGTATGTAAGTAAAATCACAAACTCTAAGTAAGACTGTTGTTGCACTTACTAAAACATGTATTCGCAGAACTTCAAGTATTATGATCTTAGATCAACTGTTCAGATTTATAACTAACCATTCATTGGAAGCTTGCAAGAAAAATTAATGCTGATGTTCATTGTAAATATTAGAAGTCAGAAACATTTTCATCAGTGGAGGTGAAAATGTGTAAACATAACTATCTCTTTCTCAGGAGGTAATGCCCATGAAAAGAATATTTAAATCTCAATTGTTTAAACGAAGTCATTTTTCAGATTAATATCCCTCGTCTGGACAAATTCCCTTTTCAAAAACACGAAGAAGCCGATTTTACAGCATATCTACAGTATATCCAAGTCTTGTAGCATGTAAGTGATAAAATATAATAAATCCCTCTCAACAAAATATAAAACGTTTCTTATTTAGAAACTGTACAAAACATATCACGCACTAGAAATCCATAAATAAATTCACTACCCACTTCGTTCTGTAATTTTGGACAATATAACTTTTTACCTTAACTCTTATATTCTGCCACTACTTTATGTTATTATGGAAAACGTTTTGACTTCGGCAAAGTCTAAGAAACACATACATTTAGGTTATTTCTAATCCTAGTAGCAACGTTCTGTGAAAACGAATCAAAACACTTGGTGCATTTCATATTTCGCTGATTGTTTTTAGGATAACAATATAAAAAGTTCGTGACAAAATATTTGATTTCTGCATATTATTTAATTAGATTTATCATGTAAGATTTCTGTTGGTAGACTCAGAAAACTAGTTTATCGACTAATTTTGCGTTTCAAAACAGATATTTTAGGAATAACACAAAGTAAGATATGAATGAATTATACGATACTGAACTGTCAAAATTAAATTAACTTTTATTCAAGTCTAGTAGATATCAGTTAGTGTGCAATTCTTAAATACTTTTCTACTCAATTAGACCCATGAACTGAATGTTTCTAACGCCTATTAACAAAACTTCAAGCGCTAGATAGGGGAATACAATCTTAGATCAATTGTTTAGATTTGTAGCTAAAAATTCACAGTAAACTTGCAAGATGACCTATCTGCACGCGCAGTTTAGATGTTGTTACTTTTCTTCTTATTTAAATCGCTAGTAAAGGGTCGGTAAACGAAATTTTTGTAAAGACATGTTATCAGTCTTATTGCTGTTCGTTCTGACTTTCTTGAATAAAGAGAACGTCAGAACGCATAGCAATAAGACTGATAACATGTCTTTACAAATCTTTCTTTACCGACCAATTACTACCATGTCTATATTTGTACCCGAGTATTGTTGTATGTATTATACTCTTGCATTCAGGTTTCATCATCTCTTTGTGTTCGTATACTATAAAACAAATTCATATCTAATAATATATTATATACAAATTGTAATGATGTAAAAAAATGTTGCTTAACCCATATAGGAATCGTGCTGCTATTGCAACTGGTAGATTGTAGAACAAGAAACCCAGCATCAATTTAAACTGAGGATTCTAAAACAAGGTAAGAAAACACGCATTATACTTAGGCATGTATGAAAATTTCTATACTTAAATTTAGAAGTGAAAATTTATCGAGAAATGCTTGCGGAAGGTTTTTATGGCTGGGACGAATTAGCTGTTTAAACCATTTGTAAGTTATAATCAGCATATTTGTTGATGCCATTTTTGGTAATAGAAATCACTTACCTGATCTCAGTGAAAGTCTGACAGAATCCCCTCATTTAATAAAAAATATACGAAGGTCACCTAGCCAAAATAAAAAATTATTAAAACAGCACCCCACTTACACGTAAATCCTATATGATCAGTGAATTAAACAAAAAATCTTACAAGATCACTTGATATGAATGAAAACCTTAAAAGATCATTTGACATGAACGAAAATCAAACAAGATCACTTGATGTGAACGAAAATCAAATAAGATCATCTTACATGAACGAAAACCAAACAAGATCATCTTACATGAACAAAAAATCGAACAAGATCATTTGACATGAACGAAAACCAAACAAGATCACCTGACATGAACACAAAATCGAACAAGATCACCTGATGTCTATGAAAATCTAACAAGATCATTTAATTTAATAGTTTCTAATAGCTGCTACTCACTTTTAATTTTGTGATAACTATATGATCCGTTGTAACTGCTAATCATCAATACACAAAAACAAGCGAATTGTTACAGAATCAATAAATATCGGTCTTGTTAAAACATCAGTACAAAACTCTAACAACAATCATTTAAACGTAATACATCAGTATAAACACATTAAAGGTGATCTGGTTCTGTCATTTCAGCGCTAATCTGGGAAAGCTGAGTAGCTTCCGAACATTATATTGTTTGAGGAAAATATAATAAACCAAGATAAAGGTTTAAGATTAGATGTAAAAGAGAATAAACCAAGCTACAGCTGTATATAAACCAAGTTAAAAGTTTACAGTTCGGGGAACAGATAGTAAGTCAAATTAAATGTTTACAGTTCGGGGAACAGATAGTAAGCCAAATTAAAAATTTACAGTTTAATAAAACGATAATAAGCCAAAGTAAAAGCTTAAAGTTTAAGGAAAAGAGAAAATTTCAAACTAAAGTTTTAGAGTGTGAGGTAAATAGAATAAACCAAGCTTGTCTTCTATTCAACTTTAGATTGTATACAAGCGTTTTTAGCTGCAATACGCCTCCAGCATTATTCAAGATATTAAAGTTGCAAGATTTATTCCGAATTTTACTTTCAGTTGCTGAATTTGCCACAAATATTACTAATCATGATGGTGGACCTTCTTTATGATGGATTAATAATAATAAAATGTGGATCCATTCGTTTGTGCGTAACAAGAATTAGTGCATTTGTGAACTCTAAACATGTGCTTACGACTGAAAACCAGAACCAAAAATATACGTTAGTAGTGGGGTGTGGTTGTCATTCAAAGCTAATCGCATTTAAAAACTTTTCGCTAGAGATATTCATGACCAACTGAATGGTTTTAGAATGATACCTAGATATCTACTGCTTTGGCTAAATCGGTTTCAAATATCTTACAAATTAATAGCGAGATGCTTATCTGGTGGAGCTCAAAAAATTCATTAGATATATTATTACTCATAGTAATTTTGCATGAAATGCAGAATTTATTTAGATAATTCCAAAAACATTATCAGAAAATGTTTTGGGACTATTTCTCAACAAGAAATAAAACAAAAAACATATACTTTTCCTTGTTTTTAAACCATATTGACGTAAGTCACCTCCATTAAAAAATTCAGCCAAAGGTTCTAGACACTTACTATTGTGGCACAAACGGTTGATGTGTAAACAATATTATAAAATGCTAAAATCTTTTGAAGTACCACTAATCGCGACTTAATAACTAGTAGTAATTTTTAAAAAATCATAATTCTAGTGTAAACGATGTTATCATTACTCCTTG
>NW_013665673.1:200475-222818 GCF_000517525.1 Limulus polyphemus | reverse complement strand
TTATAACACGGTTCTAAATACAACCTTCTTATGTCTATTGAAACACTGCATTAAAAACAACACCTTTTACAAGCCGGAAAAGAATTCTTATAATTTTACTTGTCATAGGACATTAGTATTAGGCTTATTACATTTTTAAACACTACATTCTTAATTCTCTCTATATGGGCTCGGTCAGTTTGACTAACCACGTGACCTCTTTGTACTCGTTCTAAGTCTTTATAGATTTGATGCTACTAACTTTTAATATAGTGTGTATATCTTCATGGAATTTGGCAGTCTTTCACTAAACATTATAAGTCTTTCACATACAAAAATCACATTTTTTAGTGGAGTGTTTTTAATAAACTGAAAAAAGGTTTGTCCGTGAATGTATCGAGTATTTGTTTTGAATAGTCTGTGTGCAAAGTGATTTTCATGTTAAGATTAAAAATACTTTTCTTCATCTTACAAATCTCAAACTTCATTTGTGTAATCTATAAAACTTCCTAAATACATTTCAAATGTTTGTTTTCAGTAAAACTTTATATTTTAACTGTTATTTTCTCTACCCTAACTCTATACAAGGTTGGTTCAGTTTGAGAGACCTTGTAACCACCAAAAAAGGAATCGAAATAAATCTAAATTACCTTTTTTTTCTTTCTAGAATGGCTTGAAATGTAACATGAAACTACATTCATTTATTCTAAATAGCTTTAAACTCCTAACAGTATACATCTATTTATAATGAAATTTTATTGTTTTATTGTTCTTTGAACCCTGTCTAACCACTATTAGCACCATTGTAAGTTGTAACTCACTTGGGGAACGTGCAGTTCACGTTACGCCATCGAATTACATTACCCGCGAGCTACTCCGAGCTGCTCGCGTGCATATCTCGTGAAATATTTTTATTATATAATTTTTATTTTAACTAATCTGATCTCAACTAACCTAAGGAGATCCACATTTTTATATTTTAGTTGCTTTTATAATAATAAATAAAGAATTAACATGAAAAACAAGAAATAAGTACTTACCTCTGTCTTTTTTTTTTTTTCTGTAAACTGTCGATGGCATTTAACCCTACTTTTGTATACTGATGGTAGTAATGTACAAAATAATTTTTATTTACTCAAAGAATGCACCAAAGAAAATAGAATAATAACTCGAAAAAAAGGAGACAATTTCTTCTAACTATCACAATTTTCTACTAACAAATCCTGAAAGATAGAATACGACAGGTAGGTGTGGCAAGAGGGGTCTGAGTTTATATTTGATGTCTCTGTAACCAAACAAAATTGAAAGCTATAAAAATTATGGTTTGTCTGAGCAATGGCTATTTTATAGTGAGTAATTTACATTGAGTTTCGTACTTATTGGAGGAGTGGTGAATAAGATAGAGAAGATGGGACGCCTACAGAAACTTTGTCACCTTTCTAACACTTGGGAAAATTCAAGATTTTTTAAAATATTGCCTTCTTTATGAAATTAAGAACTTAAAACTTATAAACTAATAAAATATTGATTATTAGTTATGATTTTATGCTATACTAATTGGTATAACATAAACAACAAGCTGTTAGATAAAAATTTGAATCTAAGCTACTAAAACCTTGTGATATGTCTAGTAAATTATGCCCGGCCAGTTTGTGATTCTTAATCTAGTCCATTAGGAATTTTCAAGAATTAGAAGAGTGTATAATAATAGTATTCCAACCACACTATATTTGTCATGTGCATTGTTGATGATGCATTTCGCTCAACCCAGAGCTCCTCAGGCCTGCTGGGATACAACAGAGCATTGATCGGAAAAATTCTTGAAAATCCCTAAGGGGCTAAATTAAGAATGTAGTGTTTGAAAACGTAATAGGCGCTAATACTAATGTCTTATGACAAGTAAAATTGTAATCATTCTTCGCCAGTTTGTAAAAGTTACACACCATAAAAACTGTTGTTGTATCAAATGTCTTATTTAAAATAGTGTTCCGACCACTGCTGTGTTTATTGTACCCCAGCTGGCCTGAAGAACACTGGATTGAGTGAAATGTGTTGTTGGCAATAGATATGACAAATATAGTATGAGCTAATGGTTTACAATAAAGTGTATTTTCGTTTTCCTTTTTTTCCCCAAAACATCTGAGCATCAATCTCATCTTGAGAGTCACTCACCAAGCAGTTCATGTATTTCTGAAAATTTAGGTTATTTACTTTCCACTCATTGAAGGAGAAAATACCAAATGTACACACTTCTAATGATTTAAGAAAAACACATTTGAATATTCAGTAATGATTTAAGGGAAGAGTAGATATTGTTAGCAGTCCATTTTTTTATCTGCAGATATGAATCTCAAAACCAAGGCTTAGAACATTAGTATTCCTTTCCCTTACTAAGTAGTGGCTAAATCGCAATCATAGGGAAAACGTTAATAAGATGACAAATTGGATTGAACAAGACTAAAATATTATCTAATAATACACTAGAAATGTGTTTTGTAATACTGTGACAATAAACTAAAATTTTAAAAATTACTTAGAATATGTAAATGTAATTTATCAACTAAATCTTCTCTTAATGTGCTGTCATTTTTATTTTTATATATTTTTATTGTATCATGCATGAAACACACTTAGAAGCAGTGAAGTTTTAATTTTCAACCATCTTTTGTCATAGAATAAAAGCTGTAGAAAAGTATTATTTCCCTTATCACACACGTACATACGTTTTTCGTCTTTTCTGCAATACCAAAATGATTATAAGGGCCTTCCTTTGAGTTGCAAAATCGTGTTTGCCAGCTCAAAGGAAGGTCTTTAATTCTTATGCTATTTTTATGAATTTATAAGTTTCTGGTCCCCCCCCCAAAAAAAATTTAAACTTGTTTATAGAATAATGAGGTAACAGAGTTACCTATGTCTCGAAATATATCGTAAAGTATAATGAACTGAGTAAACTTAATAAAGTGATTTTCCTAGTGACATACCTCTTACCAAAATGAGTAACAAAGTACGTTGAGAGATAATTTAATCACTGTAGTAATGGATCTTGTCCTGACTGTGAAGTGTACATACAGAACTGTAAGGCTTTTTCAAAAACCTATTTAGGCTTATAAGACAATAGTAGTTATTCAGGTACCCTATACACGCGCACTGATTGATTTATAGTTCCATGAAGTGTCACGAGAGAATGCATTGCTAGGACAGGAATTGCTTGGCATGACGTCATAATTCCATAAAGTCGGACCAGAGCGTGCTAGTGTCTTAGGGAAAGGTGATATCATAGTTCAATACCAGAAATCATGCTGTTCAAAAGGGGCAGTGTTACTAATGTTCTATAGGTAGGCAGTATTACTAAGTTTTGTAGATTGAAGGTGTTACTAAAGTCCTACAGGCAGATGGTGGTATTAATGTTTTACAGAGAGGGCCTATAACTATAGATGAATGGTGTTACTAAGGTTTATAGGAACATGCTGATATTTAGGTTCTATATGTGGATATTCTTACTCTAGGCGGATGCTGTTACTAAGGTTTCTATAGGCGTTACTAAGTGGATTATGTATATTTTACAAAGGCCTGTAGCATTGCGTACAGATTTCAACTTATTGCATAAGTTTTACAAACGCTAGTGTGTTCCTTTAGGTGGATGGTCTTACTAGATATGTTGCATATGTCATACAAAGGCAGATGCTATTATTAAGATTCTATATATGCAATTTGTTACTAAGGGCAATTTGATTTCAAACATCTATATTTAATTCTAACAGTTTTCACTTACTAAGGCTGACAGTGCTTCTATCCAATGTAAATCTATCATAGGTTTATCATAATAAAAGTGTACTGGACAAAATATTGTAGTTTTTATTTACATGTGTTTACAAAGGTCTTACTAGGTGTATTGTGTGTGTCTTACAATGGTGTTTCTATACTTCCAATAGACCTGCTATAGATTTCAATTTATGTTTATATTTTTTATTTACGTGTGTTTCTATAGAAGGATAGTGTTACTAACATATTGCTTAAACATTTTTATCATACCTAATGTCTTTATAAATATTGAATGAGAAAACCGATTGTGTTTTTATGGTTATCCCTTCTATATCTAATCATACTTTTTGCATTTCCTGACGTTTTTCTCTTCACTTAGTCCTGAAAAGGACGCTTATTTATCACGTTTATCTTTGTAAGTTGATTGCTGAAGTCCAATACGTTGTTTAAAATCTCTGTCGAGAACTTACTGATTGAAACTAACGACATATAGCAGTTATTTCGGTTTTTATATGAAAGCTATTTTGCAACAACTAAATATAATAAGTGAAGGATTTACTGTTTAACCAATCACTTTACCATTATAAAAACTATTTAAGATAGTACTATACTTGAAGTACTATACAATTAAAATTCATGAAACTTTGTTGTTTTTACTTTCATTTTCAATAGATATTGAGATAAACCTCTGTCTGACGTCAAGACCATTGTTTGTTAGGAAATACAAAGGTCTTCACGTGGTCACTCATATAAATTATGTTGGCTATTTCAATGAATTACTAGCACATACCAGCTGATGATAAGATTAGAAAGTTTGACCTTGTATCGCGTAAATTAAAAAAACATGTAATGCTTTCGCTTTTACAAGTCAGAACTTTTAATTCTGTATCATTCAAAATTTCACTTTATTTACATTTGAAACTTTTTAGTTTTCCCAATACATTTTTCACAAATGAACATAATCATAAAATGATCTTTAGTTATAAATCAAGTGATAATTTTAATGATATTTTCGTCAAGTGGATTTTGAAATTGTTACAATACATTTCACATTATAGAAAGGTCATAAGTTACAAATCGGTATTCTTATATAAAACTCATGTTTCGTTCATAGTTCAGTATGCTATCATTTAAGTAAAATTAACAAGTACCATACATACTTAACAAAACTTTAAATACTATTTACCTAAACATCTCAGTTTATAAATTTCTGTTTTAGCTTTCATACAGATTACACCAATATAACTATTTGTTCATTCCAACTCAGTATGTAAGATTTTATATAGTTTATAAATGATAAAGAACAATTCTTGTATTTCAATTATGCCTTACAACAATCGGTGAAAAGTTCAATCAGGGCCAGTCTGCTCAGAATAACTTTTCAAAATGAAAAATTGATTCAATTTTAGTATCTACATAAACATGTGAAATGTACGAGATTTCATTATGCAATACAACGAATTATATTTGTATTTACTCGAATGATGTCTATATGTAATTGTATGTAAAGTTATTACTGGTTTAGTAAATTTAAAAAGTTCTCAACACAACATTTCTATTAGGGGTGTATTTCTAAGAAAACGTTTTACAACAAAATCATGAACAAACATATCAATGACATCTTTGTGGGACCCAAGTTTAGATAACAGTTGTCGACAACGATAATAAGTATAATATATACAATATTTTCCACACACACACAGACGAATTTGGTCGTTGTTAGCCCATATTCGACAGTTCTTCTTGATGAATTTTCTTATATTGAGGTTGGTGTTCAACAGACTTCAACTTACATTTAATTGCATGCATTTTACAAAGGTTGGTATGCGAATGGTCTTATTAACTTTCTATATATATATGCATTGCATTATTTAGCGGCAACTCATTTTTTAACATGCCATCAATGACCTGTCAAATGTGGGCTAACAACGACCAAATTCGTCTGTGTGTGGAAGATATTGTATATATATTATGCTTATTATCGTTGTCGACATGTGTTGAAACGAAAACTGTTATCTAAATTTGGGTCCCACAAAGATGCCAATGATACGTTTGTTCATAATTTTATTGTAAAACGTTTTCATGGAAATACATCCCTAATAAATATGTCTTTTTATATAGATCAGATTTCAAAACCTTTATTGTGAAAATAATAAAGTTTTAAAAACAAATGTTATGTTGAGAACTTTTTATTTTACTAAACCCGTGATAGTTTTACATATAATTAAATATAGACGTCATTCGAGTATAGACATACTGAGTTCGAATGAACAAATAGTTATATTGGTGTAATCTGTATGAAAGCTAAAACAGAAATTTATAAACTAAGATGTTTAGGTAAATAGTATTTAAATTTTTGTTAAGTATGTATGGTACTTGTTAATTTTGCTTACATGATAATATATTGGTCTATAAGGAAACGTGAGTTTTATATAAGAACACTGATTAGTAACTTATGATCTTTTTATAAAGTGAAAGATATTGTAATAATTTCAAAAACCACGTGACGAAAATATCATTAAAATGATCACTTGATTTATAACTAAAGGTTTTTTATGATTATGTTCATTTGTAAAAAAATGTATAGGGAAAACTAATAAGTTTAAAATGTAAATAAAGTGAATTTTTGAATGATACAGAATTAAAATTTATGGTTTGCAGAAATGAAAGCTTACATGTTTTTAGTCTCAGGCGATCCAAGGTCAAAACTTTCTTACCTTGTCATCAGCTGGTATGCATAAGTAATATATTGAAATAGCCCACACAGAGTGACCAATTGAAGACCTTTGTATTTCCTAATAAACAGTGGCCTTGACGTCAGACAGAGATGTATCTCAATATTAATTGAAGATGAAAGTAAAAATCACAAATTTTATTAATATTAAATGTATAGTACTTCAAGTGCATGGTAAATATTGCTATTTTAAATAGTTTCTATAATAGTAAAGCGATTGGTTAAACAGTAAATCATGCATTTATTATATTTAATTGTAGCAAAATGACTTTCATATACAAACCGAAATAACTGCTATATGTTGTTGGTTTCAGTCAGCAAAGATTTTAAACAACTTATTGAACTTCACCAATCAACTTTTATAGCTAAACGTGACAAGTAAGCGTCCTTTTCAGGACTTAGTGAAGCGATAAACGTCAGGAAATACGAAAAGTATGATTAGATATAGAAGGGAGAACTATAATCGGTACTTTAGACCATAAAAACACAGTCAGTTTTTCTCATTCAATATTTATAAAGACACTAGGTATGATAAAAACGTTTAAGCAATATGCTAGTAGCACTATCCTTCTATAAAAAGCACATGTAAATGAAAAATATAAGCATACATTGAAATCTGTAGCAGGTTTATTGGAAGTATAGAAATGCCATTGCAAGACACACTCAATACACCTAGTAAGACCTTTGTAAAACACATGTAAATGAAAACTATAATATTTTGTCAGGTACACTTTTATTATGATAAATCTATAATATATTTACATTGGATAGAAACACTGTCAGCCTTTGTAAGTGAAAACTGTCATAATTAAATATAGACGTTTGAAATCAAATTGCCCTTAGTAACACAATGCATATATAGAATATTAATAATAGCATCTGTCTTTTAATGACACATGCAATATACCTAGTAAGACCATGCACCTAAAGAAACACATCCACAATTGCAAAACGTAAATCTATACGCAATCTTATGGGTCTTTATAAAGCATACATAATTCACCTAGTAACGTCTATAGGATCCTTAGTAAGAACATCCGCCTTTAGTGTAGAATATATAGAACCTAAATATCAGCTTCCTCCTATAAACCTAAATATCAGCATCCTCCTATAAACCGTAGTAACACTGTCTGTCTATAGTAACAGGCTCTCTGTGTAAAACATTAGTAAAACTATCCGCCTATAGAACATTAGTAGCACTGTCCGTCTATAGTAGCAGGCCCTCTGGTATCGAATTATGATATCACCCCTCCCTAAGACACTAGTATCCTCTGGTTCCACTTCTCGGAACGATGGCGTCATACCTAACAATGCTCTCTCTGTCTTCTGCCTGTCCTAGCAATGCGTCCTCTGATGACACTTCGTGGAACTATAACATCATCGTCTCTGGTGTCTATGACATCGTCGTCTCTACCACTTCCCCCTGATGCAACCAATCAGCGTGCAAAGTCTAGGGTATCCGGATAACTAGTGATTATGATAAAATTCTCTGATGCCTTTAGTAGTTTTTAGTTTACAAAATTTTCCGATTGATTTTTCTAATTCTGCAACGTAATCAAAGTTTACAGTTGTGGGAAATGAATATTCTATTTCCCTCAAATAAAAATAAAATCCCGTTTCTGTTGGGGATTCGAACCTCAAGTATTTCAGTCATTTAAACATCCGTAACAATTCAGCCACATTTAAATGTGATAAACCCCTAAGGTTGGACTCATAATAATGTATTATGACTTCCTGTGGTGCTGATACCATCTGTTGTACGTAGAAATCTAATATACTATACATTTGTGAAAGTAATTTGATATAGTCATTAAAATAGTTTCCACATTAAATAATGGCCAGCACAACACATTGAAATCATTAAAATCGTTTAAATTGTACTGCTATAGTTCACCTCTTTTACACTGCCTAACACTAACACAAATTAAAAACATATGAGCATCAACCTTGTTCTGAGAGTCGCCTATCGAAATGGGTCTATGAATATCGATACGGTTATTGATTTTGGCTCCTAAAACATTGTATATCTCTGTATAGCTCCCTCAGTCTCGGATTTCCACTTATATATGAAATATAAACCCCTTGATATTATTATTAGGTGTTAGTAAGGCTAATCGATAGGTGATACTATTGTATTAACATGATATTTACTAATATATCCAGGGTGTTGACTTCTGAATAAAGGGTGTTAACTTACATTGTTCTTGTATCCATCATCTGTTTTCTTCAGTAATCGATCAAAAGGAAGGCGAGATACTTCCTTACATGCACTTTTTTGTTAATAGCAAACATCATTATATGAGTTGTGATAAATGTGTATATAACGTAGAAAAATTTCCCGGCTTCTATTAATTCAATTAGTTTGATGATACACATAGCCCACTTTTTTACTCCGTGCGTAAGCTAATTCACAGCAACATTTAGTCAGAAATATTGTGTAGAATATTTATTTCAATGAATTTCACAGAACAAGAAAACGATCAGATGTTAACCTTGAAAAAGCGTACTGTACTATATTGATATTACACCAAACATTGCAATACACAGACAACACTATATTATATATAGTGGTAGTTTTGATTGCCACGAAATTGTGAGAATTAATTTTGGTACATGTCGGAAGATTTTTACTGTGTATGATTCATGATGATAAGAACAATAAAATTTGTCTAAAACTATATAGATGCGAATAAATATTAGTTTTTTATACGGGAAACATTACATTTATTGAAGTTCATATAAGTTTAATAAATAAATATCACAGATGCACTACAGAAAAGTGCACCATTTAGACTTTCGTAACAACATCACAATATGATACTCATTTTCACAATACAACATCAAAATACCAATTACTGTTTATAGAAAAAATAATATTTTCTTTTAGATTTATATATGTAAAAACCATTTAAAACAGAGTGGATAATATACTGAAAAATGCACGATTCAATGATTGAAATTATCATGTTTGTAGTTTTTACTTTTGTAAACTATGGTTCATGCTGTTAGAGGACACACTTGTGATGCCAGAGTAGAGAAAAAAGTGGCATTTAGTTTTATAACGTCAAATTTGTTCTACAAGTAGTTGCCAAAATTCACAGTCACGCTACCAATGACATCGAATTATTACAGTATTTCGACTACAACAAATCTTTGATAGTAAATTAGTATTATAAGTCAAATTACAAAGAATATACTTTAATTATCGTAACTTTTATTTAATTGATTCAGAGTATTAAGCCATGTTATTATCATACATATATATATTAACAATTTAAAAAAACTGGTGTTATCAGAATATGTACGTCATTGATCACAAGATGCACTTCTCCTCAAGTCTATGCTTGTGTCACATTACTTCCATGTTCCGATCTTTGAACTCAATGAACAACAACAGTCTTCCATCGTTCATCGTGCCTGTCTGGAATATAACTCACAGTTGCAGCATCATTTATAATTTGACTTTCAATATGAAATCTTGAACTCTATGATTTTCATGCTGAAAATAGATTATAACTAGTTTTTATATTGAGAATGTAACACAATGGCTAGACGGTGAGAGCATATTGCGTGGGTTGTATGCTGAAATTTCGTTATCGGTGGTTTTATGTTGAACTAATGCTATACAATGTTTGTATTGTGTAAGTTTCATCAGACAGCATTTGCCTGACTCAGTTTTGTTATATAATTGTTATACTGTGTAGATTTTGTTCCGAAAAAATTTCTCTGTGCTTATGTTGTTAAATTATGTTTCTTTTCATTGCATTTTATTAGATGTTGATTGTGTTAGCGTTTTGTTCTGGATGGGTATTCTTAGCGTTTATTCTGTGTGGGTTGTATCAGCTAGTTTTTGTTCTGTGTAGATCATGCTAGTGTTTACTACGTATAGGTCATGTCAGGTGTCTGCTCTGTGTAGATTATGTTAAATGCTGTTTGCTTTGTGTGGGTTACGATAGCGTCAGCTCATTGTAGATTGCTGTATATGTGGATTAAGTTAGTATTTGTTCTGTTTGGATTATGTTAGTGTTTCTTCTTTGCGTTTTATATCAGACAGTATTTGCTCTGTGTGGGTATGTTAAGTAATGTTTACTTTCTGCAGACTGCGATAATGTATATTTCACTTGCATTTTGTTGTTTTTCTTAGTGCAAGCTACATAATGGGCTATCTGCATTCTGTCCACCCCGGGGAATCTGACCTCGGATTGTTGCGTTGTAAGTCAGTAAACTTACTGCTGACCCACCAAGGGACAATCACTTGGAATAATAGTTCATGTAAACTGAATCGAAGATCATTACACGTAAAATACCCGTTTATTCAATGGATATATATATGTCTCCGAAAATGTTCAATTTACAGATAAAAAATATTGTGTGAAGAATGTTAAAAGGCTAGGCAGATAGTCGGCTTACACAAAATAGGTTTTAACAAAATTGAAAGCTGTTTTGCTTAATACAAAACCTAAGGTTAGGCATCTAATTCAGTGCCGTTCAAAAAACTCACTTCTTACATAGGTTTTGTTATCTTCAAACCAAATATATACCATTTTTACTTTTCCCTCCTTCAAGCCCCCATCTTCTTCATTTAGTCAAGAAACTGATACAGCTTTGTTGGATAACATCTAGAAAGTGACTATCATTTTAAAACTGAGAACTATTGCCCATAATTGACACTGCCTTGTTTCATAACATTGAGAAAGTGTTTTAAAACTGAGTGATATTGATATGATTAACATTGTTTTGTTATATAATATCAACAAAGTGACAAGTGCTTTCAAACTGAATGCTATTGCTCCTGATTGACACTGCTTTGTTTCATAACATCAATAACGTGACTACTGTTTTCAGACTGAGAATTATTGCCCATGATGCTTGAAATGCTGGACCTACTACTGCTATTAGAATTCGAGTGGTGCACATTCAGTTCGATCTCTTTAATTTTCCTCTTGTGTTTATTAATGTCTTTTGGTCGTTTTGGAGCGAATGGAAACGTCCAATTTTCGTTTCGTTTATTCGTTTGATGGTTGTAGGTTGAGGCCAGTGTGGGTGAAAGGAAATGTTTAGAATCGCACTGAGAGTTTACTTTGTTCTCGATATCGGTCAAAAGCGGAGTTGACAGTAGGAGATTCGACGCTAATTCATCAATGTTAATCTCTGCTGATGCGGTGCATGAAGAGTTACAAGTGTCACTTCCTTGGTTTGGAATATTGTCAGTTTCAGATACATCTACTTTCTTCCTACCCATGGCCTTAAAAATATTTTCGCTTTTAAATCTGTAAAAGAAGAAAGTAATTAATGCTTTGGTGAAGAACATTTATGCTTCTAATCAACACTATGACACTTATCGTCTTTGAAGAATGTGTTTGTCATTAGGCTTTGTAAAGATATAAGTAATAGCATTGAAGAAAAAATCCCGGTTTTCAAATGACAGATTGAAAGAGCTTCAGACTAGAAAACATCACGTCGCCATTTTATAATAGCAAGCCCTGTGATTAATATCATTATATCAATGTAAAAACTTTAGTTGGTTAAATTAATTAACTTAGAGATAAATCTGTAAATTTGTTAATTATATGTATTATACAGAAGCATACTGACTTGTGTTTATCTCCCAGTGCATGTTTCAAGAGTTAGTTTGCCACTATTATCACAAGCAGCTGTCTTTTGGCAAATACCACAGAAGCGGTGAAATTGGTCTTTTGGCATTGGTTTATATCAACATGAAACTCATGACCATTATTGTCGACGCAAGTTAACCATTGGTACTGGAATGGTATTTTTCTACATTACCCTGAAGATATAAATCTTGTTAAAGAAGCTGTCTCAGGCAACACTGCCACAGATACCTAAATTGTACAAACAATGCGACACCAAGTGCTTGTATGTTAGATCAGCATAAAATTAATAATTTCTATTTGAACAGCCAGTGTCTAACTATTTCAGGACATTACTGACAGAGAGATGCACACACTCCCACACATGAAAATCAAACACTGTGCAGCTAACGTTTATACAAACAGCATCCATAACAAGAAGTGCAATTTAGTAAACGCTGGTGCACATGCTTCAACTTGAAATCTCAAAATGTATTGAGCTCAAAGAGCATTTGATCACATCTCGGTTATTCTTCTAAAATTCTCTAAAATCAATTACCAGAAAGCAGAAAAGACAATATGCTCATCTTGTTAAAGGAAATACGGGCCTCTGATGCCACCAAGAAACTATAACTTGTGCAAACCATCATATTCTGAAACATCTTGCTGTCTTAAGTTAATAATGGGGCAGCTAGACTACAGTCACAAAACAGCTATACGTGTTTTTGCGACAAGTTTTGTATTTCCTGTTGAGCTAAACCAAAAATGCAGTTAAAAAGTAGGAAAGTAGGGCCCACTGGGAGGCCTAAAAAAAAAAGAGAAACGTTTCGGGTGCTGCACGCTATAAAACAGAATGAAAAATATTTTTTTACTCGATTTTTTAGAATTATAATATGTATTTTCTCAAGAGCAATAACACGTTTATGAAGCGTTGAGTTTTGGAAGATATGAAGACAGATATTAGGTGAGAGAAAGTTTATATTTAAGTTCACGTTTTTATGACAGAAATAAGATATTTAAATATCTGTTATTGTTAAAAATAAGATGAAGTAAACAGAGAAAATATTTTCCTTGCAATATAAATTAATTTCAAGAAACTAATTGAAAATCTGCTGAAGAAAATAATGATAGGAAAACATGATATTGACTTTCTAAGTATAGTTACTAGTTACTATGGCGACGTTTCATTTTCTTTTTGAACATTTGCTACATTGTCCAGAAGAAGCTTAAATCTGTCAAGCTTTTCTACCAGAAGAAGATGCAAAAAAAAACATCCTTGTATGTTTAAACTTCACTTTCAAGATTTATCTTGTGCTTCCATAAGAAAAAGGCTTAGGATTAAATGAAATTTTCTCTTATGTTAATAGCATCACCTGAGCTTCAAACTGTTTTTGTAAATATAAGGATATAAACCGTTTATACTGCGCAGCAATTAGTTGATTATATTTACATGCATCATTGTTTTTGAGAGAATGCAGGAATAAAATTATATATTGACAGTCGTTACTTTATAAAATGTGAAACTTTCTGGTGTGTTTTATTTATGTTTTACTTTATTTCTTAATTTCAATAAATTAAAGTGAGAACTAACTTACCCGTGGTTTTCCCCACTGCTGCAATAGTAAAGAAAGGATTCCAATTAATCACTCCTTAAATAACGATCAGAATATTAGAAGTATATCCACATGATTACAGCAAACTGTGAATAAAACCATTGTGTGTTGATTCAACACATTCAGTCACACATCAAATGATATATCAGATTATTACCTCCGCCACCGAAAATGGACGGAGGTTATGTTTTCACCCCTGCGTGTGTTTCTTTGTGTGTTTATCAGCAAGATTTATCGAAAACGACTGAATGGATTTGGACGAAAGTTGGTATACATGTGGGCTATGACCCAACTTAGAAGTTATTAGTTATTGGAAGGTCAAGGTCACAGCAAGGACACGAATATCTCAAAAATCCCTATCTGTTAACACGGTGGATATATGTAGAATATTATTCTTCACTGTCCTGCCAAAAATGGTCCATGTCAGTTGATAACGACGGACATGCGGACATATTTTCGTATTTTCTGAGAGCAGAATATGATCAACACTGCGTGGCGGAGGTATACTCTATACTGAGTGCCCCTCTACTTTGATTAGATGTTTGACTTTCTCAAGGCCTTCATAGAACACGCGTATTAAATTGTTTAGTGTAAAAAAATAAGATTATTTACATTCATGCGAAAATGTTTTTTTTTAAGTTGGACAAAATGATCTGAAAAACTCAAACTCAAGATTGGACTAATGGGAATAGACAACATTTAGTCTAGGTAAAGCAGTTTGGATAAAAATATTCTATAATGCTAAATAAAAATATATGTTTTTCTAGAAATAACATAGCATTATCACTGTAAAGAAATGACTATCCAGTTTATCAGTTTTCATTTCTTTGTTCATTCGTCTTCAGCGAGGAACATTATGAATTCTGTCATGATAGCAGACGGCCCTGCATGGCCAGGTGGTTAGGGCGTTTGACTCGCAATCTGGGGGTTGTGGGTTCGAATCTCCGTCCCACCAAAAATGCTCGCCCTTTCAGTCGTGGGGGCGTCATAACGTGACGGTCAATCCCACTATTCGTTGGTAAAAGAGTAGCCCAAGAGTTGGCGGTGGGTAGCCTTTCACTGCTAATTTAGGGACGGCTAGTGCAGATAGCCCTCGTGTAGCTTTGCGCGAAATTCAAACCAAACCATGATCAAATTAAGGTCATCGTATTCCTCTTGCATTTCTGTCATTTTCAAATGGAATTAGACGAGATATTTTTGTAGCTCATGTATCGTAATTTTCTTAAACATATTTTGACTACACTCAAGTTATTACTGCTAATGTTATTTTTACTAAAATAAATATCCTTTAGAAAAGAGAAACTTTTATTACAATTTTCAATTCTTAAGTAAATTGTTTGTTATTGGTATATTTAAAGATGATGTTTATTATTAATGCTTTTGTCGCCCCTGTTACTCAGCAGCAAGCTTGACGGCTTATAATGCCACGTTTGGGAGTTCAGACAACTCATTAGGCAGCTTTGTGCTTAACAATAAAAATCAAACCAATAATACTGCTTTCGTGTACTATAACTTGTCCTGTACATTTTAGAACTTTCTCTGGCTTCAACTTAGAAACATTAGGTGCTACGTCACCAAATGTAGTTTGTTACCTTAATAATTTTCTTTAAATTGCTTGCATAAACAGCTTAATCAACATTTATACAAATTCACAAGTTGATTAAACAATGTTCTCTTTGATGCAGTAAGGTTTGTTGCTGGATCTTTACTAAAAATATTAAATCAGTTAAATTACATTCTCAACATTCAGTCCCTCGCTATTCGTTGATTTAACAACTTTCAAAACAAATTATTACCTGAAGCTGAAAACACCTTTCTCGAAAACGTTTTATTCTGTCTTCAGAATTTCATATCTAATATTAACTCACAATTCTTTTATTTTTTCACTTTTAATGCTCTGTATTGAATAATTCTGCCTGTGGCTAGGTTCAGCATAATTTGCCTTCCTACAGTTTTCATTACGTTGATATTCACTATTTATTTAACACTTACGTTTTATATTTCTGTCTTTATAACTTCGCATTTTAAGGCTTCTTTTAAACTACCTACATATTTATTAAAGTAGTACAAAATTTAATCCCTGGCTCACCGCATCTTTTCACACATGCGCGATTTAATTTCCGTCATCTGGCCAAGTAAAACAAACACAAACTCACAGAATTAAAATTATAATTAATACAGATAAAAAAATTAACTATTGGCTGTAATAAGCTTAACAAGAATACCCAGGTTCCACTAATAATTTAATGAGAAATTACTTGAAGCGGAAACAAAACCAGATTACATTTCCTATTATGACTAAAACCTTTGGCGAATTACCAGATAAACTCGTTTTTGTGCTGCGTAGAGAACGAATCAGAGAAGAAACTTAAAAAAAGTAACACCACTCCGCCAAAAGAAACCTCAGAAACTAGTAATCATCATTGTAAAAGTCAAATATAATAGATTAGATTAAATAATCTAACTTACACAAATTTTAACTAGAATAGTTGTTATTAAACTTTCATTTTTATCCCTAATTTTAGTTTTGCTTTCAACAAACAGGATGTAAACTATGTATATATTAATCTTTAATTTTACTACGAAAAGTAGCATATTTGTTGGAAAAATTGGCTAGTGTAAAGACATCAAAAATTCATGTCTATAGTAGTGTATATTTACAATAATCAAGTTTATTATAATAAATTAGAAAGTACTCTTATCACCACAGGGAGATTATTCACGAAACTATGTTTAGTTTAAGAAACAATTTTGAATACTGTAGCGTAATTCCATAATTTGTAAATTCTCAGCCAATTAGGCCTACACTAGTATTTGATAGACATTACCATCTCCTTCGGAAACAACTTGGTGAACTAATTGTTCTGAACTAATATTAAAACAAAGACGATACATTGTGTACAAATCAAACAAATATCTCGTTAGCAATTTTATTCTGTCTGTTTTTAAAATCTTTTTACAAAACATTTTGTGAAAATGAACTAGCTTAAATGTTTGAAAGAAAGAAAAGGTGTCCTTCCTAAAATAGCTTTTTTAAAAAAAGAAGTAAATCAAATGATTTATGGAGATTTATAAACATAATATATGAAAGTAAAAAAATTAAGAATAAATGTAACAAACGTGTCAAAAGCTACTAAATAATAAAACAGTTCACTTTACCCAATAAGTGCCAAAAAGTATTAAAAGCAAAGAAAATAGTATTAAAAGAACTAGTGATTAATTGCAAGGTGTATATCAAAAAGGAAAAAAAAACAAATTAAGAAGATGTATCGCAAATATATTTAAGTAGTTAGGGTAGGACTTAAAGGCACAGTGGTATGTCTGCGGACTAAAATTGTTAGAAACCGTGGTGGTCAGAGCACAGATAGCCCTTTGTGTAGCTTTGTGCTTAATAACAAACAAGGACTTAAAGTTAAATTAAGAAGACAAAAAAGAGACACGTACAGAATGAGGTTTTAATATTTGAATATTTCAAAAGAATTTCAAAACTTGTAATTAATTGGACGAAGCTTTTCTACTTAAAATTATATGCATAATTATAATAGAACGTGCAATATGGTAAAACAATTTTGCTTATTTTTAGCCATCAGTAATATTTGAAATAAAATTAATGGAGATTAGAACATAAACAAGAGAAAGTCCTCAATAGCTGTGACACTTGAAATTCTTTTAGGCAGGATTAGAGTAAATCAATCTATGAAACTTTTTTTCCTTTGTATTAGCTATACTTTTGTGCTCTAGCAACATCAAACGTGGGGTGCACCTATACCAGATTCAATTTTATTACTCATCAGGATCTCTACCAGCTTACCTTCAAATTGAAATTATTTTTGGCAGGATTAAAGTACATTAATCTATGAGACCTTGGGTGTGGTTAAATACATCAATTGAAAGGGTTTGACCCTCTGAGTCCAAAACTGCAATTAGATCTTAAATCGGCCAAGTGATGATGGAGTTATGAGCTAAAAGTTTGTATTTGAAAACAACAACAACAACAAAATTCAGAGCCGTTCTATGAGCCACTATGCCGCGACTAAAAATAGCTGTATGCAGCAACCTGATACCTTTATGTAAATTCCACGTTTTCATTACAAATGTGTCTCAATATCAAAAAGATGTCATTAGGGACGTAAGCTAAACCAGAAACTTTCTTATATAATCCGAAATAATAAATATTTAGAATAAGTTTTAAAAAACAAAGGAAAATAGCATATGTATAGAGTATAGGAGTTTTCTAGAAAAAAAATGGAATTTAACTCTATACTGGATTCATTTTGTGAGAAATTAGATCCGGCACTAATGAGTTCTGAGTAATTTGAGAGTGGAGTGAGAACGGATATTCTCGTCATAGAAAATAATGGAACTAAAGAAAAATTCAAGTACATTCACCATTTAAATATGTTAGCAAACCGAATATTTCGCATTCAATATTCCAGTTTTATTACTATTGTTAATACAAATGAAAAAAATATTAAATAATTGTCATATAATAAATTTTAAAAACATGCTCTAGAAATTCAACAAGAGTATTGTTTAACGAATAAGAAACAAAACATTTACCCCAATACTACCCATTAAACTCCCTTGAAAGACAATATTATTTAAACTCTTAAGTACAGTTTCGTTTCTGCTCCCTCTCCTATCACTCGAGTGTAATTATTTTATGATTATGAATTTAGATTAAGCCAAATCTTCAGTAAAAATATTGACATATAATAGTGATAATATTTTTATTTCAATCTCGAATATAACCATCTTTATTTAATGAATTAATTAGAAATAAATTGATATTTTTTTAAATGTAGAAAAGACAGTTATACAAAGATATATATTTTGGTACCTATTTATCAACAAATCAAATAATAATCAAGGAAAATTAAAAACAAAAAATGTATACACACAAGTTTGTTCCGTAGCTTAATTAAGATTGTTTTTATCATCCTTATTGTTGACTAGCTTAAATAACTTCCTTGTAGAAACAATGAAATTATTTTACTTATCTTTTTCCTTTGAAATAATTAGATGCTTTGTTTGTTATTAAGTGAAAATGCTGCACAATGGGCTCTGCTCACTGCGGTACTGAAAACCGATTCTTTGCATTAGAAGCTTTTATGACTTCCTCTGAGCCACCGTAGGGCCAAAATAATTAGATATCACCAACATTTTATGCTGAACAGATAAATATTTTATGCTCACGATGATCTACAACTCCATTTCTTCTTTTCCCAAGGTGAGTTAGACGTTAAATTATTCATTACATATACACATAGAAATAAAATAGTAGCTCACCCATCATCTTCTGGAGGCGGTGGTAAGTCTTTATCAAATCCTGTCTTTCCACACAACCAGTACGTGGGTTGTTTTCCTTTGCCCTGAATTATCATTACAAAGACAAAACCAAAAATGAAACTTTCTATGTTTTGATCAAAAGCATTTTCACAACAATAATTTTAAAATACAGTCTATCCAACGACACAGCCATCCGCGGGTCTATTTATGTACGGAAAAGTTAAACAACTCACATATCTACGAAATGGTTTATTTCATATGTATGAATTCATTCAAACATACCACGTTCAACTTAAGTTTTTACTATGAAAACAAGAATGTAATTAGCATTTTACATACGTATTACTCCTACATTTCCCAAGATAACTACCTACTCTACCTTGACTATCTTAGTAAATTATTCATTCCAAGATTTTCCTAAGCTTAATATGCTACGTAATGTTTGCATAGATGTTTCATATATTTTGAAGCAGAATTTTACAAAGAAGAAGTATAAGCCTTATACGATGAAAAAAAAATCACGTATCATTCTCGTTGCCGTCTTTCTAATACAGGGCAGAATCAACTAAGCATGCCTAGGGGAAAAAAATCGTGAGAGCTATATCAAACCTTAAATCCATTAATATTAAGTTTTCAGCATAAGAAATACGAGACAGCTTAAAGAGCAGAAGGATGTGTTGCAAATTTCTCTAAAAAATTGGATTAATCAACAAAATTTGCTTGGAGCTGTTAGGGTTGAAAACTTAATAATCATATGGAAAACGTCAGCTCATTTGTGCTTTTGGGGCTAACCCTCTGGGAAGAGAAGACGAGGGAGTTCTCATTCTTTTTTTTTTTGAAGTTATATCCTGAATATATATCAAGCTCTTTAGATACATAACCTAGAAAGTAATGGGTTTTCTCCACCAGAAGTGAGTTTCAACTTCATAAACTTCCTACGTTAGATAAAGTTCTGAATCAAAATAACCCGAATTCAGATATTGCCACTCATACGAATTAAATATAGTTATTATCTGACTAGAAATGTCCCGGCATTAAAAGTATTTCTGGATCGATGCTAACTCTATTTATGACTTCGTAAACAATCAGCATTTATTCAGTGTAAACATGAAAATTACTCATAAACAAATCAAGAACTTTATTTTTTCCTAATTTCCGCAAAACCACACATTAAGTGGAAAGTGTAGAATTAAAAGATTTATTATCATTCTGTTGCCATTTATTAACCAAAAACGTATCTAAGATTAAAGAGGCTAAAAGAAGGACAGTGTTGAAATAGATATATATGACTGACGTTTTTAAATCTACTCATCGTTAGGCTATAAAGAGTTTGTTTCAGATATTACGTGTAAAATAACACAAAATGCTATCTGCGCAAAGTCTTCCTAAGTTTGAATGATAGACTAGAGGGAAATAACAGCACCATAGCCAATTCTTTGGCTACTCTTGTGAGACTGAATAGTGGGATTTGACCATTACCCCAAAGTGTCGAGTTGGCAGTGAGTGCTGTTGTGTAGCTGTCTTCCTTCAAAACCAGGGACGACATTGCGCAGAAATTCCTTGTGCATCTTTACGCAAAATTTTGAAACAAACTTTGATATTTTTAAGGTTGGAATATTTAAGTTCCAGATTAATAAAAAAAAATCAGTTAGACGGTTTTATTATTACTTCACCATTACAACCTTTTTAATGACAATAGATGGCACCTGTATCATAAAGTGATGAGTTACTTAAGCCTACTCTATTAATTCTGTAAGTACAGTAGCCACTGAAATACTGTCTTTACACATAAGAGGATTACTCGTAATTCTGCAGGTTGCTTACTGTGCTGATAAGGAGAATTTTGACATTTTCCAAAATAAGAACTTTACCTTCAATATGATTTCTCCTCTATGTTGGATGATATAGCCTCCCGCATGGCGGAGCTTCTTCTCTGTAGTCTTGCTGATATGCACACGATAAGCTGAAGAAAGACAGATTTAATAATAGGCTAAGTGTTTTCCAAATCCAGAACATACAACGGCTTGTATCTATTAACTAATCAAAATCGAGACCAAAAGTAAAGAAAAATCGACTGACAATGTTGAAATATACATATTTTTGTGTACCTTATTCCTAAGCGAATCATTTGGCATTTCTAAAATACGCAAGCTTTTGTTTGACTCATTCCTTAAATCAAGCAACTCACAATTCTATTGTGTGACTCGTGCATCAGACAAATAAACTCACATTTATGAAGTATCTGCGTTTTTGCTTGTCAGATTTTTTTAAGAAATCGACCCACACGAAGAATACATTTATGAAGTATACGAACTTTTCCGTGACCCATTCCTCACATAAGTCGACTCATATTTATGAACTATACGAACTTTTCCGTGAACTATTCCTCAGATAAATTGACTCACATGTATGAACTATACGAACTTTTCCGTGAACTATTTCTCAGATAAATCGACTTATATTTGTGAAGTATTCAAACTTTTCCGGGACCCATTCCTCACATAAATTGACTCACATGTATGAACTATACGAACTTTTCCGTGAACTATTCCTCAGATAAATCGACTTATATTTGTGAAGTATTCAAACTTTTCCGGGACCCATTCCTCAGATAAACTGACTCACATTTATGAAGTATAAGAACTTTTCCGTGGTCATTCCTAAAACCCTCCCCAGTGGCTCAGCGGTAAGTTGGAGAACTTATAATGCTGAAAATCATGTTTCGATACCCGTGGTGGGCACAACACAGATAGCCTACCCATTATGTAGCTGCGTGCTTAACAACAATATTGTTCAAATATCTCGACTCACATTTATGTAGTATAAAACTTTTTATGTCTCATTCCCCAAACAAACCAACTAACATTTACGAAGTATCCAAGTTTTGCGTGTTTGATTTCTTACTTCTAGGAATCGACCGGCATTCATAAGGAATAAAGTTTTTTGTGTCTCCTGAGTTTAAATACGTTTTACATTATCGACATAAGTTACTCTGAAAGTATCTGAAAACAACTCGAAAATATTGTGCCTCTAGCAAGTACACAGTCTGTATTTATTCATTCATTTCAATTTCCTATGCAAATACATTTGCACATATCAGGTCATTATTTATACATTCTATAAATTCTACTTGGTACTAGTTGTATTGCATGTATTACGTCTAGGTAACGCAGAAAAAAGAAGAAAACTATAGACGTTGCTACACTCTTATAAAGTACTCTGTTTGTTTCAATACAGAGAAAAAAAAACATAATCTATACTATTTCTTCCTGCTGACCTCAAAACTTATTAACTTACTCTAACTGCTAACGTTTATTAAATTCGATGAGGAATCCTTATCATTAAAAAAAATCGTCATGCATTTTGAAGATAAAG
>NW_013665673.1:194854-199475 GCF_000517525.1 Limulus polyphemus | reverse complement strand
ACTTGTGACCACTCAGTGTATACGTTACTTGAGACAGTCAGTTACCTTTCTTTGGAATCAAAAGCCACAGGAGTATCAATTAGATAATTCTACGTTTTATTCATAGATGAACTTAAAGGCTTGCTTGTTTGTTTCAGAGCAAAGATACATTGATGTGTCCACTGCGGGGAATCGAACACCGAAATCTAATATTGTAAGTCCATAAACACGCGGCTGTCCCACCGGGAGACAAACTTAAAGGCACGGGGGTTATAAAGTGAAATGTAAGAATAAGTTTGAATGGACATGTTGAAAGTAAGCCTACACGTCTAGTCTCATATATATATATATTTAATGTTAACTTTATATAATAAATATATATCATTAAAGTTTGGATTCAGTCTTTACTGGATCTAAAACGTTTTTTTCCAATATTGTCACACATTTTTAATATTTCTTGTTGATGACAGCTTACCATTTATAGAGAAAATAGTGTGATTGTTGTAATTTGTTATCTGTGTGGATTGACCGAATGTGAATGTTTCTTCTGGATGTAATTTAAACCAGTAAAGTATTAATAAAAATCATTTGCCATCAGTAAACATTATTAGACAGTATTAACTATTTTATGTTTAGAGAATTTTAAAATGTTTTAATATTTAAAAAGTTTGTAAATTTGGCTAATTTCGAGCCAGTATTTCCCACAACTCAACGGTATTGGCGCCAGTCTAAAAAGAAATTCAAAACCCCAACAGTTATTAAGCAGGTTTTACGGTATCGAAAAGACAAACATGAAGAATTGTGGCTAAGGCCACCCAAGAAAACTAAACTAAAACAAACGCTATTTTCTAAACTTTTCCTTTGATTTTCGTTTATTTGAAAGATGTCTCTGGACTTTGGTAATACATGAAAGTATGAATGAAGAAGTAATCAGAACAAAAAGAACATCATTAGTACTCTCCATCACAAGTACATTGTCCAGCCCTTGAACAGAATAACGGGACTGACAGCCAATTTATAAAGTGCCCACAGGTGAAAGTGCAGAGGAAGGTTAATGGCACCACTTCTCGAGACTCGGGCCCTTTGATCCATTGTTCAATACACCAACCACTAAGGCACAAACGGCCCCCTAAGTAACTGAAGTACAATCAGTTATCTAGATGGTATTCGAAACAAGGATAATCTTATTTCTGTGCATTTTCTGCAATATATATGTTTAATTAAACTTATTTACTTTGTGTGTCCAACATATATTTTTATGTGCAGTTACCAGTACCATGAAACGCGATGATGAAAAAAGACGTTTATAACACTTGGTCTTATGAAAAAACCTACCTCGCTCTAAGGATGAAGGTCAATATAGATAGATTGGAAACTAATAAGAAAAACCCAGAAGAGCTACCAATGGTCACACTTTCTTTAACTCTTCTATTCATGGGTTGCAGAAGAAGTTCTAGTACGATTTTTTGACATTAAAGTTATAAATAATTTACGTACTTTATAAGAACTAGCATGAAATGTCCGCGCTTCGCTGTGGGAATCAAAGTTTCCCTCATGATTCACAAAGGTCTCTATGTACCGATCAAGTTCCTCTAATATCTCCAGTTGCTTCTATGGCTACCCCAAAGGAGGTACGTATCTGAATAAAAAAAGAAACCGATAGGACACCTCCCTGAGATACCTGAGCACGTGTACCCAGTTTAGCACTGTTGTTTTTTAAGTGGAAATATGAACACAGTTTCCAAAATTGTACCCCTGATCCCGAGAAGGGCCAGGAACACAAAGTCTAGATTCGAGTTCAGAGAACCCGAAAACCTACCCCTAGACCCTCATCATCCGTGGACGACTTTCTGGATACGTTTTAGTCTCCCTTGGTATCCCAAATAAATAAGTGTAGAGTGGTTACTCCATATGGATAAGGACACATCCGAGCCAAACCGAATCCTGCTAGTTCCAAAACTCTAGGAGTTCGCAGAAAAACAAATACACGAACATATAACGTGAATGAATAAAGGATTATAAGGTTTTCAGTTCTCACAGTTTTTGAAAAACTTTTCTAGAATAGAGATGCTATTGTTTATCTACTCTATTAAATTTTTCCTATCCTATCTAGTTTTCAGTTGCATCATATTTCATTGATTCTTGGAGTTTTCCCTTCTGTCGTTTAGATATAATTTTGATTAGTATCTTAGAGCAACGAATACATAGTCAAATAAAACTAACAAGTTAAATTGAATTGTTTTTAATTTCTATTAATTTCTTATATTATCATTATAAGATCTTTTTTTCTTGTTTATGTATTGTGTGTTAGGTATGAATAGAAACTAATAATAAAACCGAACTGTCATCACAGACTTCCCAGTTTAGCTTGGTTTATTTATGCGTCTGTTTTCACACCGATCATTTTCACGAATTAATTACTCATGGATCCTGGAGTTGGTTTCATTTCCATTGCAGAGTAAACACCCAGACACAACAGTCCAAGGATTGCCACTTTGTTTGTTTGTAGTTAAGCTCAAAGCTACATAATGAGCTATATGTGCTATGCCAACCAGGGGTATCGAAACTCGGTTTTTCAGCATTATAAGTCCACAGATTTATTGCTGAGCCACGGGCGGGGGCAGGATCATCACAGTATTTAATGCATACAAAGAATGTATTCAAACAGAAGAACAAACTGGACTGAATGCAATAATTCTAACCCTATCTTACTACGGGCTGGAAATACCAACAAAAATATTTCATCAATAAAACGGACAAGATGTAGACTAGTAGTTAACTTGCTAGGCTGCGGCACTTAAGGTACAAGCGTTATAAAAGTGGCATTCATCCCAGTCACTGGGGTTAAGGGTAACCCTGAAAGTAGCGGGTACTATTGACTGGTTGCCTATCTCTGCTCAACAGTTTTTAATTAGGGGTCTCTGACCTAGCGTTTTGCCCATGTATCGTATAAAATGCCTCTTATTTTGAAAATACCAAATATAATAAAAACGGCGTTTTTGTGCATCGTTAACCACAGAAATATCCTACCTGTACCAGAAGATTCCATCCGTGAAGCTGTGTTCACAGTGTCACCAAACAAACAATATCTAGGCATGGTTAGGCCCACAACACCTGCTACTACTGGTCCTGTAATATATAAGTATCATTTATCACTCCCAAAATATCTTGTTTACAGGTAATTAAATCATCTCTTGATATTGAAAGTAGTTTCGATACTACTTCGCGAGAGTTTCAAACATTAAACAAGTCACTACTGATTAGATCCTCGCACGATTATACGGGCCAGTCTTTCTTAAGTGTCCAATTTGATGTCGCCAGTGTTCTGGGGCAAATTTCTTTGAGTGCGTATCTTACAAACACATGTAATAATTTCTAAATGATGGAAGATGGACAGAGCTTTCCAAACTAATATAATATGTTAAGTTTGTGTTAAATGTTACCAGCAAATCAAGAAAATAAACAATGGTGGGGTGTTAACAGTAGTAAGTCGCCAGTAGAAAATTTTAATTTCAAAGCAATAACACAAATATAAAACTTTAAGCATGACTCAAGCCTTTACTGTTATTTATTAGTAAACATTTATGTTTTGAAAAATTTATTATTAGCTGATTGTCTCATTACTTTTTTTCACATATAAAAATATCCAGAATAACATGTCGCCATAATCATGTGTTCTCCTTTACGGTTGTTTATTTTGAAAATAATAATTAAAAAAAATTGAGTAAATAAAAAGATTAGAGTCTAAAATCAATTCGGGAAATATATAATTTGATTTCATCGTACCCCAAACATAAGGTATCAGGAAATATTTTGGGTATGTCTATTTGGAGCTTGTAATAGAATATATCTAGTACAGATACTCAAAATATGTCATTTTGTAAAATCGTTTTACACAACAGCCCAGACATTTGTTGTTATCAATAACTGAAAGGGTAAGAGTAAATTGCATTCTTCAATAAAAATCACTGAACTTGAAATTGCGCGAACTCCTTTACTTGTTCTCCTTTACTTCAGTTTTGCTTCAGAGGGGAATATATAGAGTGCATAATGCTTTTCCCGCCATATTTAGTTTCCACCATGTACAGATGATTAGGGTAGGGTGGATTTGAAATGTATTAGCCACAAATCAACTTATTTTTCTGCAAGAAAGTCCTTAAAAGTTGGATTACATAACAGATGTGTATCTCTTTAACTGTATAACTAACATTCAAACTGTGTGATTGGTGGTCGTTTTAGGTTCAAATGACTGATAAGTTACAAAGTTAAATCTGTAAGCGATAATTAGGAGTATATTTATAGAAACAAATAATTGGGAACATGATGTGATGCATGTGAAGGAGTTCACGGAATAGGTAAAGGAGATCACCATTTTAATTCAACTCCTTATATATGCTTTGTACTTCTTAATATAATGTCACATTATATTACAAGCTTACGTTTATGACCTATGGAAGTAGTCTAACACAAAACAGCAATTCTTATTAACCTGCTATAGCTGGATTTACTGCAGAAATGTAAAGGAGACCACATAAATTTCTACAACTGTCTTTGCTAATATACAGAGGTGATATGTATTTCGTTGATGGGTTTCATATTTGTATTTTTATAATGGATGGTAAGCAATATCGGAAGCTGAAAT
>NW_013665673.1:181588-194813 GCF_000517525.1 Limulus polyphemus | reverse complement strand
TTTTTGCCTTTTTTATTCAGGTACAATATAATCTGGTAAAGGAGAACACATGTGAAAAACAGTAGTCATCTTCATCAAGGTGGGAAAATATGATAGAATGTTGCCCGAGTGCTAGATTTTTTGGCACAATGTTTTCCGTAGTTATATTTTCAAGAACTGTATAAATCATACTTATAGGATAAGATTTTTTCCCGTTGAAAAATGGGCACTTAAGAAAGCCTGACTCATACTTGTTAGTGGAGAAAATGGAACCTCTCTAAATATATGTTACAATAATATTCTTTTGTTTTACTAATTTATGAAAGTTCATAATAAAATATAGCAATTTTGTCAGAGTTTTGTTGGCTTAAAACTACAGTGAAAAATCAATAAAATGCTAGATAAATGTTAGAATTATCAACTGGCACTTCTACCTATCAAAGATACTGGACTAGTTAAGAGGTTATAAACAAATTTACTGCCATTTTGATAACACAATAAATGCCTGTTTTTTTGTTGTTTTTTTTTCAACATTATATTATGTTTTGCTATAGTTCATTCATAACTCATAGTTACGGGATCTTTTTCTTCACTGGGATAGGACTCATAATTTCTCATCTAAGAAATATTTACTTTTAGAAAACAAAAACAACCACATCTTGGTACAATTAGAGTACAAAAGTAGGTAGCATAAGTTTTTTGATTATTATTAACTAACAAGTCAGGTAACTAAATAGTAAAAAGCACCTCTTTCATTGTCATTATTGAGGATGCTATTCTTACCCGTGTGAATTCCAATACGTAGCATTAACGGTACGTTGGGCATATGTCTAATTTTGAACTTGCCACAGACATAAAGTAAATCCAAAGCCATGGTGGCAATCTCTTCTGCATGGTTCTGTATGCGTTCTGGGAGTCCTCCTACTACCATATAGGCATCGCCAATTGTTTCCACCTGGTAGCAACAGTAATAACAATAAACAGGCTTATGATCTCTATAGATTTGTGGTAAAATAGATGAAAAATGAAGCCATAAATAGCAGCTAAACGAAATCTAAAAACAGAATTCGTATTGGGGTTTTGGCTTAAACCAAAATATTGATGAATAACGGCTATGATAAAACTTTTCTTCTGTTTCATTACGTATTATCTTGGTTATTTCAAACAAAATGAGAGCTACAAAAGTTGCTACAAACTTTTCTTCATTTTTTAACAATGGTTTGTTTGTTTATTTGAAGTTAAGCACAAAGCTACACAATGGGCTATTTGTGCTGTGCTTACCACGGGTATCGAATACCTGGTTCTGGCGTTATTAGTCCAGACTCTTACCGCTATGCCATTGGGAGTATTTAACAATGAAACACATAGGTAACGTTTCAGCAAGTTTTACATAATTGAACCAATAGCATATGTTAATAAATTTTCGCTCTTAATCTCATCAGTTTATGACTGAGAAAAGGTTTTCCTACAAGTTGATTAAAGTCCATGTAAACATGGTTTTGTCAAACAATTAAAAACAAACGAAAATGTTAGGTGATCTAACACTAAAAAATGTTACATTCGGAGTCTTCAAAATACCAGATTGGTGTTTTTCACAAAGCTATAGCCAACCAGTTTATTTCGATCACAGACAGTCAGCAATTCAAAAATCTTTGTCGTTTGAAATATATAAATGTGAGGGACTTTGAAATATAAAACAAAGTTTTAAACATTTCCATCCAAGAAGATTTTCGTTAGAGATTTAAATTGTTTATGCATACTTGCAAAATTTATATCTATGTGCAAGATGTTAGAAACGTCTTTCCTTTCTTTCATTTTATAAATTAAAAACACTCTCAAGGATTACACAAATCCTGAAGAAACAAAACCTCCTTCAGATAATGTTACTTAGCTAAATCTTTATCTCAGATTGCCAAAGTATGATGAACTTCTTTCACGTCCAGTTTAATTCTAATTTTTTACAGATGTTTAATTCGAGAATTTCAACCAAACTACAGCTTACCTTGTATACATTATAATGGTCAATAGTGTTATCAAATGCCGTGTACAGATCGTTCAAAAAATCCACTATTTCCATTGGTTCACTGTAAGCAGAGATGGTGGTGAAGCCGACAATATCACTGAAGTAGATAGTGACTTCCTCGAACTTTTCCGGTTCTACAGGTAGCCCTGCTTTTAGGTTTTCGGTAACCATACTGTTTTAAACAGAGAATTCATACCTCAGTGTTGTCATAAACTTCTTACCAAACAACTCTAGTATATGTAAACATTAAGTAAAAACAGAGTAATTTCTCTTTACGTTAATTGTATCGTTGAAGCATATTATACTAAGCTCAGCTTTTAACAACAAACTATATACACAGGGTTGTCACAAGAAAAGTTTGGATAAAAAGGTATGTGTGGTGAAAAACATGCATGGAAGGGTGGATCCATTTTGGACATGACAGGTTTACGTAGGAGCCTTTTGCAATGGAAACTATTCTGCAATGTTATTATCAAATGAAACGGTCGTCAGATAGAGCATGACCTTATCTCTCATATTTCAGCACTCTAAGTTCAATAACCCAAGTAACCTTTAAGAAAATAGCGGTGCAATAAGTGTCACTATGTTATATATCGTTATATGTGTTGCTATCGTATGGATCATTATAAGTGTCGCTATCGTATGGATCATTATAAATGTTGCTATCGTATGGATCATTATAAGTGTTGCTATCGTATGGATCATTATCTTTTCCGAAAACTGAAAGCAATATTCTTCAACATTTTTAAGGGAATGCGTCAGTTTCTCGTTGAATACTAGCACCAATTTAATCAAATATCCCTGTATACTTCTCACGCACTTCTCGTATTTTTCAAAATTAGTTAGTTCTATCTTCCCGAATCCTACTTTAGCTACACTATTACCATGGCTTCTAGCAATTCGTCCGTTTTGTTTTTGGCTTACTAAGGCTAAAAAACAACAGGAATGATAATTGCGACTAATTTCTGAAAGCTTTCTAGTAGCATCTTACTATTAATATGTGTTTATATTCTTGAAAGATACTGAAAACAAGGTACAAAAACTGTTCCTATTGATATTTGTAGGTTTTCCATTTTGTCACGTGATACTGAAAATCCGGAAATGGTAAAAACTTAAAAAATGCATTTACGAAAAAGGAAAAAAAAACACACAAAAACAACAGGTATTTAAACGTTTTGTTACAGTAAATGATAAAATGACAGACATATAAAACTTGCTGCAAAAATTCACTCAGAAACATAATGGTGTTTGTTACCAGTAGTTGTCATCACAGTTCGTAAACATTTGATAGAATAGACCAAGACTTCTCTTGGAAATCGGCTATAAGTGCAATGAAATTTTGGGTTCTGCTCTTTTTTTTCTCAAGATGACTTTGCAAAATTTTCTAGAACAACAACAGTTCAAATGGATTCAGGTGACCGAGACAGACTTTGAACATAATTTACCTCAAACCACTGCTAAACATGGCAGTATAGCAAGATGCATTGTGGGGAATGACTTAAAGTAAAGTCTTTTGCTATAAGATTTATCGACGTAGAAAGCACAAAACTGACCATAATATTACAGTGTAATCAAGAATTCGTGGGTATCTTAATTATTTCCAGGGAATTAAATCTAAATCGGCTACATATAGTAGGCTCACGCCATGGTTTTGTCTTAACTATACTTTACGGTTGGAACCTGTCCATCCAAATCAAACAATGGGTGGCAAGATTTATCGTTCCACATGATGGTTTTCCATGACTCTTCACTCCAATTTCGATGATTAGACACCATTAGCCCTTAAATGACGACTGTAACGAGTGATTTAAGGGTTACATTTCGTTCACAAAAATCCAGCAGCGTGGAGCTTTCTACGTAGAATTCAACAACACTGAACTTTCATTAAATTCTTTGGTGATGGGTGTAATGCTAGATGAGATGTACAGTTTCGTTTCACAATACGTTTTAAAGTTTGTGTGGACTGAGGAGGGATTAAATTTGGATTTCCGGACCTATGTTCTACATTAGCACGTACATTGCTCTTCCATTTCTTCGAGAACATTACCCATAGTTGGTGTTCATGAATAGTTTAGCTGAAACCTAATGGACGCTTTTACAATCAATGACGGATCTAATAACCATTCTTCTTTTTTTGTTTTGAAAATAAATGAGCTTCTTTCCTCGTGACATCTTGACTCTATCTGACTGACTTTAGAAACTATTGATTTTTACAAAGCCTATGCAGTAGTGTGATTAATGTGCACATTCAGTAGGAACTGGCGCATTGTAATATGGAAGGTGAAAATGATATATATGTAAACAAATCTGAATAATATTTGACTATAGAAAAAAGCTGTATTCAAATGGTAATATAGAACAAAAACAAATAAATAGATCCTACAGATAACGTGTGGTACTAATAAATATGAACATGCTCCTAGACAACACCTGGTACTAATAAATATGAACATGCTCCTAGATAACGTGTGGTACTAATAAATATGAACGTGCTTCTAGATAACACCTGGTACTAATAAATATGAACATGCTGGTAGATAACACCTGGTACTAATAAATATGAACATGCTGGTAGATAACACCTGGTACTAATAAATATGAACATACTGCTAGATAACGTGTGGTACTGAGAAATATGTTTGGTTACTTTTTCACCTGAGTGACACGTTATGCACACAATGAGCTAAATTGCCAGGTCAGAGACCCCCCGAGTTCAAGTACTACCAACCCTAATTTTGAATTGCGGACTATAATGAAGGGAACCAGTCGGTAGCATCCGCCGCCTTAAGCTGTTACTCTTAAACAAATGACGGGATTGACTTTCACAGTCATAACGCGCCCACAGCTAGAATTCGAAGCGTTTTGGGTAGCACCACGTCTCGAATTTAAGACCTTCGGATCTACAGTCTCATATGCTAATCACTAAGGCACGTTCGGGGCTGAGAAACATGAAGAGACATGTGGAAATACGTTTCTACTATGAAGTAAATAGATATTTCCAGAATACACCTAGTATTGAAAAATATTCATACTTAGCTTTATAACAGGTAGCGAGAAGAAAACGTGCATTTATACCTCGGTAGCATGCGATTCAATAGATGATCTGTCTTTTTCTTCTCTTCATCTAATTGAATTGTTCGTTCTTTGATTAAGTCTTCCAAGTTGTTGGAATATTTCTCTAGCATCTGAAACATGGTATCGACGATGTTGATTTTCCTGAAACAGTTACAACGTTGCTTTAAATTAACTTATTTATTTTAACTTCTGTAATTTAACAAAGTAAACTTAAGTACTTTATTTAAGGTATCTTGAAATTTCTCCCATAAAGAAGTCAGATAATTAAAAAATGGCTAACAAATTTAATATTAACTCTATATGCGCTATAAATCCGAAAAGATAAAGCTAAAGTTAAGCAGGGGTAAGTGCGATCAAATTATTCTTATGTGAAAAGTGAAACTAGATTCCATATTTATTAATTTATTTACAATTAAATCAAATCATGGAAATGAGTATGCATACGAAATATTTCTGACAGTATAAGAATTGAATTATGTACTATGAGATTATTATATATATTCGATGTTTTATGGGAACTTTTAAATTTACCAATAACAAAGATGGTTTACAAAATAAGAATTTTTAATGTTATTAATAAAGATGAAAATGCATAGATTCGGTTTGAAACTGCAGTAGAATTGAGAACTTCAACAACTTAAAATTCATTATCAATATTCTGGAGAAAAACCAACTTCATCTTGAGACCGTTAAGTAAGTAAATATTGACTTTCTGACACAGGGCATCTAACTTAGGTATTTTATATTTATACAATAATCTCATTTACAAGTCCAACATAGACAATATGTAAAGTTTAAGAATAAGCTACTGTTTACACTTTTCTATATACTTTGGAGATCGTCTTAAGTCTCCCGTTTGTGCTGAATGGATTATTATTATACATTTTTAGTTCGTCAAGTCAAAACAAGACATTTTCAAAGGTCGCTTAGAAAATCGATCCTGAAATTTCTACAACCTGTAGAAGTTTTTGAAAATTTCTCAATATGCAACTGGCTCAAGTATTTGGTTCTACTCCAGTTTTGTACTTAAATATATACAAGAACTAAGATCAGACGAAAAGGTCAGTATTATAACAAGCTAGTAAAAGTCATTTCAGTCAGTACTGTACTCCAGACCAGCTAGGTCGAGGCTAAAATGTTCTTAAGTGAGGAAAAGAAAATGTACACCAGTTTCAAGATGGTCATAATATAGATTTTTAATAACCAATAAAAAATAAACAAAATAAGCATTGCGATTGCGCAGCTCTTTGCAACGTCTATTGTACTAAGAGTTGATGTATAAATCAAACACATCATCTGATTCAAAATTTAAAAATGAAAGTCGTCAAACCACTATTAAAAGATGAAAAACTGGGTTTGAAATGTCTGAAGTGTGTGTTTATATATACAGTGATAAAACACATTCCTGGAATATTTTCTCACAACACCATCATATATATATATATATATATATATTTCTTTTTCTAAAGCGGATCTAGATAGCACATTTTAAATATTGGCAATGTTTGGACGAAGTGACGGAATTTGTGCTGATTACTTTTTCACACGGAATAGAGCAGAGAGTCTGAAACTCTATTAAAAAATAGACCTGAGGCGGGAAATGCCGTTAAGATAATTGTAGGTATTTTATTTGTAATTCTTTTACAGTACCAAAAATAAAAGGAATCGCTTTATGGCCCTTGAAATCAAATAACTTCCGATGAAAATATCTTTCTTTATCTATTTATTCATCAAATTTTAAAAACTGTTACAGTGCTAACTGTTTGTTTGTATTTGTTGAATTTCGTGCAAAGCTACTTCGCTAATCGCCTTAGTTTAGAAGTGATAGACAGTAGGTTTGTTTGTAAATTAAGCACAAAGATACACAATGGGCTATCTGTGCTCTGTCCCCACGGGTATCGAAACCCGGATTCTGGCGTTGTAAGTCCGCAGGCATACAGCTGTGCCATTTGGGGGCATAGACAATAGGGAAGACAGCTAGTCAACACTGCCTACTCTCAGTTCTTGGGCTATTCTTTACCAACGAAAAGTGGGATTAACAGTCAAATTATAATGCCTTCGCAGCGAAAGGTCGGACATATTTGGTGATGGGATTCGAACCTGAGATTCGCAGATTGTGAATCGAACGCCCTAACCACCAGGTCATGCTAGGCCAATGCCAACTGAAGGGAAAATATTGAATATTATAAAAAAAAACTCTTTACTTAAAGAGTCTGTTGTTTTTTTTCAACCTAAGGATCACTGAATGTTTTGATTGCAATTGTTTGATAGAAGTTTCTTCAGATTTCGTAAAGTTAGAAACGGTTTTGTTGTTATTTTACATTGCTATTATAGATTTGGAGGCAAACAACAAACAATAAAAAGAAATTATTCCGCATTGTCTTTACATTTACAAAAACATAGAATGTCTAAGTGAGATAGCTGTAGCAACCGCACACTTTTTTTTGTTACAGATGTGGATAGATTATTAATACTAATAACGATATGAGAGATTTCGATCTTCATAAAATGTGTCTTACTTATATAACTACTTTTCCTTATATTAAGTACTAAAAATACGTATTACCATTTCCTGAAAGTTATAGTAGCCAATCCTCTAGGGCACTTTTGTATCTTCAATTACACAATGTAAGAAATTGTATTTAAAACTGTAGCTGAGAAACGCGATTCTGGAACTCCATGGAGGCTTGTTCATTAAGCGATGTCCTCGCCAATGGCTTCATACTTAATTCACTCCTTCGTAGTTTAGAAATGAATTTATCACCATGTTCTTTTGTAGACTAATATCTTCTGATAAAAAGTTATTTTAATAGAGTTTTTGGTCAATGTTAATGGTTCACTGTGCTACGCTAAAACATATTACCATATAGTGATCTAGTACGGTTTGTGAACACGTTGTCAGGATTTAAATAATTTTCAATAGATAACGGTATTATTTTGGCTAAAAATGGCAACATTTTTATCAAAGGCCGGTAATTTAATCTCATTTACATTTTAAACCTATCCCCTTTGCAATTAATGCCTAACAAGTTCTAAAGGAAATGGACCAAAATATAAAAAGATACTCTCTTCACATTATAACAAGCTAATAATCAAAAGTACCATTCAGTTTACATAAGAATAAGTACAATCAAAGTTAAGCTAATCGCCAGTGGTTGGTGAACGCAAAACGAAAGTAATCAAACATGTTTGTCTGCATAGAAATAAAATAGAAATAACTATTTGCTAAGTAACGGTCTTAAAATAACTACGAAATGCGAGTTGCATCGTTGATTACCAATCGATGATGTTTTTACGTATTCATTAAAAAGTTATTTAACTGACTTTTGTGGACGAGAATATATTGTTACACAGATACAGTTTCCTTGGTTACATACTTTCCCTGATTTAGTCTTTTGAACTGCTCGTTAATTTGACCAAAGTCGGGCCTTACGTCGGGGTACTCTGCCCAACATTGTTTCATAATGTTGATAGCCTCAGGTGGTGCTGCCTGTTTGGAGACTGATGGCCTGATGAGCGGTGGGGGGCGCTTCAGTTTCTCGATCAGCTCTAGAAGACAAAAATAGAGATAATACATTTTTCAAGGTTTCTCATATTATTCTTCTACTTGTTTCAATACACGGGTGTTTAGATATGTAACCGTTAATTTTCTATTTAAAACAAATCAACGTTTGACCGTGATATACACAAAGAATAAAATAACTGTAATTGAAATACATGAAATATATCTTTGCAATTTATTTAGAACACATTGAAAACTAAATATCAAAATAGAAAATAAAGAACATCCATGATTTAAAGAAATACTGGTATAGATACACAAAATGAAAAAAAAAAGACAACTTATGATAACTTTATATTTAAAACAATTGTTGATTTCGAGTTGGGGCTGCAAGAAGCTTGTGAACCTCGTTAGCAATAAAACCTTGTTTATCTTCTTGTTAAAGATAACGAAAAATTTGACCCAATAGATTTTTGGCTCGGATGGTTCTCTTTTGTAACCATAGTTTCAGAGCCCACTATTGCTGTTCTAAACGTTCTGTTATGCAAGCTTTTTCTTCTTGCAAATAGGGCATTGAAATATTGTTGTTGTTGTTGTGTTTTTCTCTACATTGCTTAACAATTTATTTATACGATTGTCTTTCCTCGGAAGGAGCTGTAACATTATGCTTCAGAAATGAGGCTTTTTGTGGTAGCATTGCAGGTCGAGTGATTAGAAATTTGCCATAAAACATAAATAAAGTTGTTAAATACACAGCCCCTGGTGCCACGGCTCGCTTCTGCAATGATACGTCAATTGTTCTGATAAAGTGCGATTATTCCCCTACATTATTGTTCACTTTGCGTTTCCTCGAAAGGAGAACGCTTGAGTTATTGTAGAATTCAATGTTTGCTGGTAGATCAAGAAACCATTAAAAAATAAAAATAAATGATAATCTGTATTTGAAGGTTGTTAATATTTGATTGTAAATTTTGACTTTTAAGAAAACTGCAGATACATCAACAGAATCGAACTATCGGTGGAGTAATTTTTGTATTTTTGCCAAAAAATGGTTTAATTATCATGATATTATTGTAACTTTTAAATGGTTATAATTGTAAAGATTAGCTTTGATTCATGTATTTTTACTTAAAAGTTGTATTAACTAAACAGAAAATTGTATATTTTACAATAGTTTGTTAGAAAGATGGGTACACTTTTCTGTGATTATGCGTTTTTTTATAAGATTTTTTTATACATTAATTGCTTCAGTTACTAATAAGACATCAAAGTTGTCAGTAGCGAAGTACTTCATATTTTTTTGATAAAATGTTTTTATTGCAAACGTGATATTCAAGCGACATAAGACGGAGAATTTAAGGGATTCTAAGTCTCTATACGAGTGTTCGTGAAGAAATTTGGGTAGGATTAGAGGGATTTTTAGGCTTCGTTTTGCGCAATAACTGTCAGTGATAGTATTCAGCAAGATCCAAACCAAGTATACATTGAGAAACAAGAAAAACATTTCATTAGATAGTCCACGGGTTTCCTTCTGTCATGTGTGATCAGAAATACCATAATACCCTACTTAAGTGTCTCTTGAGGACATTAGATGATGCTAGAATTTTCTCCTTAAAATATCACTCTGTTCGAAATTCACAAGCACAACAGAAACAACTATGTAGTTGATTCTAAAAAAGACTCATTCCATTGCTGCGAGCGCTGTAATACCGTATGTTAACTGCGTTCTTTGCGTTTATTCCTTCGAGATTAGAACTTCAGCTTTTTTATTTTTCACTTTCTCTAAATCCTTCGTTTAGGGCAGATATAGACAAGTCAAACCTCAAGAGCTTTAATAAATGCCCCAATACAGAAAACAAAACAAAAACGCTTTTATTTTGCTGGAACCCATGTAGGACCACAACGTTGACAATGCTATAAAATGAGCAAAGTATGGGGAAGAAAATAAAACTTTGAATTTTGATTTTTACTTGTCATCGACAGCTAAATCTTTTCCTCAAAGACGTACATTTTAATTTTTTTTATCATCCTAAATCGTACAAGCAATTTCAAACAGCTGAAAACAACTTACATGATCACATGATTTTTCTCTGAGCATCAAATTAACAAGTTAAAATGAAGGAAACTAAGTAACAGCAAGTTAATTAACTACAACAAACTAAAAAAAAAAGAACCAAAAACACGAACCAAAAAACTTTAGTACAGTGTTGTATCTGCTATCTGGATCAGCAAGTAAATAACTAGTAATAATATACATATTTCATTTTTTAATGTTATTTAAGATTAAGTCTTACTGGTTGTTTTTATATTTCAATTTCAGCAAGAAAATATGTATCAGTTTCTTTCAAGATATACAAATTGATGCAACGTTCTACTTGGACATTTCAGTGGAAGATTTATTTACTGCCACGGAAAAAAAATGTATTGCTGAAATTAAGTAATTAATTGAATTCATAGAACATAAAGGTACTTAAAGAACATAAAAAATTGTAATTTCCGAAGTGAAGTCAGGCCTAAATATGGTCATTCAAAACAAATATAAACCTTCAGTTAAAAGTATATTCAAAATGTTTATTACTAGGTAGTTAAACATATACACCAAACAGAAACTAATCATTTTAATGTTAACCTGCTTGTAAATTCAAACCCAGCACTATTTCTATTGATACTTTACCTCTTCGGTTTTCAAACAGACAAATACAACGAGATGGAACAAGAGTTGCTCATAACATAAGTAGGCTAGATTAAATAAATATATTTTCACAGTGCATTATTTCATTAAAACCATGCCTTTTTTTTAATTCAAAAACTCGTTGCTTTCACGCGACTAGCCCGATATATTATTTAGAGTGTGTAGGAGTATGTTTTGTTATAGTGGAGATACATGTGAATTTGTCAACGATTTGAAGCAGTTGAAATATTATGATAATGTATACCCCATGGAAATTATGATCCTCACAATATATCATTAGATGAAACTAGCGAACTGCATAATAACTCTTATAAATCTTACTTTCGAATAAGATATAGGGTATTCGAAAAGCTGATTTTCAAACACTTTTATGTTAAGCAACCTTATTACACTTGTTAATTACACAGACCCGAGATGGTTTTATTGTCTTGATATTTTTACATGTTATACTGTAATTCCTGTACGCTGAATCCGAAAATGATATCCATTTTTCTCCATCCCGTACAGATTTTTCCCAAAATATTATAACGCAATACATAAAAGAAAGACCATAACACGTAGTTTTGAGACTGAAAGACTTAGATTTCACAAAAAAATCAGATGAATGAGGATGCATATTCGTTTGACATCAACGTTCTTCCCTTTTCTTCAGTTTGCTTGTATTTTTGTTAACAAGCATAATAAGAAAAAATTATTCATTGTGTTAAACTAAATAATAAATGTATCTAAATGGGAGTTTTTTTCCTTCCCGAATTGTAAAAAAAATCCTTACATGATAGAAAAAAAATTAATATTATTTTCGAAATCTGCGTAGCTGAATTATAAAAAATCCGTTATTAAAACTTTTATGAAGTTTAAATTCGCAGGCCTGTGTTATTGGTCAAAATGGTGAAGAGTTAAATGGGTTGGCTAGGGGCTCGAGCCTTCTCCCCGCTCTTATAAACTTCTTTTAGTGTTTGCTGAAAAGCTTATATTTAAGCCACCTCATGAAAAATTAAAATTTTGGTAGTATAGAAGACACATGGGTTATTTTGTCTGTGGATATATTTCTATAGCATTATCATGGTAAGTATCTAAATATTAGATTTACTGTTGAAACTAAAGTTGGTAACACACTCCTCTTTTTAGACGTGCATGTCGCAAATAACCATTTAAAAACTTAATACTAAAGTATTTATCATAAACCTACTTTCACAGTTATATATATATATACATTTACTTTTACATTTTATTCCATCACTAATTGAAGAATATTTGGTTAGTGCCCTAATCTACGGAGCCTTTGAAATCTCAGGAAATCACACCAGAGAAGTTGAAAACATTTGAAAGCTTTTTGAGAGAAACAATCTTCCACTGCCTCTTCTAAACACGATCATTTCAGCTCAAATCAACAAACTTAGTGTTCTGTTTGATGTTATGTATGATGTTCCGAAGAAAACAGTCATTTTAGTTAAGCTATTTTTTAGATCAAATAAAAAGTTATATATTCTAGTTCAAATAAAATGCGTCTTCAAAACACAAGCAAGTTTAAACATTTTTTTGAAAAATTGTATAGACGAAAATAACCACTTAAATACTTCACTTATATTGTAGAATTTAAGCTCCCAAGATGTAACTAAAGATGTACTCGAGACTACCATTAGAAGGCACTGCAGTCGCATCAATGGATATTGTAAGATTAAGAGCTCCGAACTAGCCACTGGTTGAAGGCTTTTAATGTTGTGCCAGCTTTTGAATTGTTTTTGTATTCGCACAACATGCTCCAGAATAACTCCAGTTGTCAAAATTAGGAAATCCCATTTAATGAGCCAGTCACGGCTCAGTGGTAAGCCTGCCGGACTGTGGATCCAATGTTCTGTGGTTCGCGCCCTATTACCGATAAAACAAAAAAAAAAAAAACAAACGACGACTACCACTACTTAGTATTAACTAAACAAAGTGGTAGTTAGTAAAC
>NW_013665673.1:178329-181257 GCF_000517525.1 Limulus polyphemus | reverse complement strand
AAAAAAAAAAAAAAACGCGCTCCACACTTTGTATTATAACAAAATGGAGTTTGAAACTTCTCACCACGATAATCATTGTTCCTGATGAGTGATCTTTTGCTATTGAGCATAACTTCAATTCCCAGAGATAAAACACAGACTTAGGTAGATGTCCATCAAAAGGTGAAATTTATAGACAAAAACAAACTTTCATAGTTTGAGATAATACAGTTCAATTATTTTTTATCTTGCTGTGACGAAGATGAGTCCTAATGAAACTTACAACATTACAAACAAAATAATTTTGACCGATTCTTGGATACTTAGACATGTTCACGTTAAATACTTAATATAGAAAAGAAAAATATTAAAAAAAATGAGAGATCACCTTCAGCTGATAATTGAAGCATGCAATAAGGCTGCCCTCTGACGACTACCTCTTGCATCACTATAGAGAAACTGTACACGTCACCAGTCTGAGTTCCCCTTCTCAGCAGTGTTTCGTCTCTTAACAGTTCTGGTGCAGCCCACAGTTTATCTGGAAAAAAAGTAACAGAAATAACAGTTTAAGTAGTGATCACTTTAGAAAAGTATTTATTTATAAGTACGGTAGTTTATTAAAAGGCAATATCGTTCTTCTTGGTTATCTACACGAAACGCACAAATCACTTTTCAGGAATACTTGTTTTTCACATTTCATGAAACAACAATATTAAACACAACTTTTAACAGAATGAATTATCAAAATCTTAAATGTGTTTGTCTGAAAAGGAAATTATCATTAAGAATGATTTTCTTTATTTTGCAACGACCTTTTATAAATATATTAAATGTATCACTGGTTGAAACCAACTGACGAAAGAGAAAAAAATACGAATTATCTAGTAAAATGTGTATTATTGGTGTTTATCCTACAGATTGAATGAGCAAAATTGAAATAACCATTGATTATCTTAATCTATAATCTCGCTTATGTATCCATAAATAAATAGAATAAATATTTTTGTTACTTTCGTGCTCTGTCAATATTAGTTCCTCTGAGCTTTGTCAAAAGGTTAGAAAATTTATGGTTAGAAGTTTTTGAGTTATTTTTCAGTAATCGTAATGTATACTGAAGAATGGCTGATAATGTAAACACTAACAGTTTTATCAAGGAATCAATACACACGGTAGTGTGTTGTGCTGCCAAAACAACCTGCTGCAGGTCACATTGTGTGTTATTAACAGAAGTGACAGTTTAGCAATTTTCCACTTTCTGTAGCTCATTGGGTATGTTCTACTGAACTCTAGATTCACATACCAAATTTAAAGGCAGTCCATTAAGAAATACCTGAGATATAACATCTCCAATTTTGATTGAATTTCTTCCACTTTTTTTTTTCACACCAAATTACGGAAATTTAATTTGATACAAAAACAAACTTAACTTTTATGGATTATTTTCAAACTTTGTACACTGATAGATCTTTCCAACTTATAACTATGAGTCGCATATTGTGTAAATGTAAGCCATATGTGCAAAGTTATTCAACAAAAACTGTTCAAATTTGACGAAAATTTTATGCATGCCTACGCAAAAAGTCACATGAGCTACCGGTCTAACATTTTTACTACAGCTTCACCTAAGAGTAAAAGTGGACCGTTTTTAGTTTTTTGACATTCGGATTAAAGATGGCTGATTTATAGCAGCAAAACTATAAGGTAAAAGGACGAGCAGATGCATAATTATTGGTTCGGCCAAGAAAACTAGATTAGCAGTTTCTAGCTCAAGTTTTCAAAAGAATCATACGGGTGGACGGTTATAATTCATTGCCAACTTTTAAGCCCAGATTTACTAAATTTTATAAAATTATCCTAATTAAAGAGTGTTTAGCGTCATGCGATATTAGCTTAAGCAATTAGCATATATAATGATGTTTAATACGGCTGTACCGATTGCATGGGGCAATGACAAGAAACTGTTAATTTAAATTCCATGGCGTTACTGTAAAGGACGCTATTAACACTGGTTGGTTCTGTAAAGCAAAGATCTGATCCGAATAATAGGGTTGCAAGCCTAAGCTAATGCGGATTACTATCGAGTGCCACATCCTTACTTGCTGTGGTTTGTTTTTGTGTATTGACAAAAAGTCATGATATCTAATCAAAAACATCTTAGGTGTGAAAAGAGTGTGCGACTTAAAGGCATGAAATCAAAACTAGTAGCTACACTTATAGCATTGATAATATTTTTACAGCAAATATTCATTCACTAGTTACTTAGGCCGCATATTCTGCTTTACCCACCATCATGCCTCTAATTGAACAAAAAAGGCGGCTGGCTAACTAATGAATGAATATTTGCTGTAAAATTATTATCAATGCTATAAGTGTAGTTACTAGTTTTGATTTCATGCCTTTAAGTCGCACACTCTTTTCACACCTAAGATGTTTTTGATTAGATAACTATATAATATCAAGATAGCATAAAACCAGTAAAGGTTTAGGCTATGTTGACATGATATAGCTATCAACTGATGAAGCTTAAACAGCGAAACGCGAACAAACTTTTTTTCGTGATAGGCTGTAATTTTTATAATTTTTGAAGGTATATTGTTTTGGACTCGTAGTCTGGTGTTTACGAGCTCGAGACTAGCGTGCGTCATGGTAAAGGCACTTTACCTCAGTTGGTTCAGTCTACCCAGCTGTATGAGTAGCACCAGCTATTAGGCGAGATTAACTTGCTATGGTCTAGCATCTTGTTCAGTGGGAATGTGTGTTGCCATTGTCATCAGCTTTGTGCCAATTAAATCAGAGTTCAGTATGAGAGGGATCTGACTATTAATAACGATCATTATGAAATTACGACTGATAAAACACTGCTCAGAGGGAGCTGATTTTATTTATCTGCCTTCAGATTTGTTTGTTTGTTTGTAATTAAGCACAAAGCTACACAATGGGCTATCTATG
>NW_013665673.1:175574-178262 GCF_000517525.1 Limulus polyphemus | reverse complement strand
GGGGGCCTGCCTTCAAATATTCAAACTAAACTCTTATGGCTTATAAGGCACTTGGTTCGCTGAAGCGAGCTCAACTTTAACGTTTCAATAACAATAAGATCTCTTTAAGTAATGTCTTATCAAGTTTAAGTTTAATTTGTGATTTTTGAATTGTTCATTTCTTGCAGATTAAGCATAATAAAAAACGTTGTCCATAATACAATTTCACTAGTGCTGGTCAGACAACTATAACTGAATATGCATTTGTATTCCAATATGATATTAAAATTACATTTGTATCCCACTAGAATTGATTGATTGCACTTGTGTATAATTATGGCTATTGCTCTATATTGTATTCCAGCATGGAGAAAGAAAAACTATATACAGTGTCTTGCAAAAATAAAATTTCCACATTCTGTTGCCGTCTGAGCTTGCAATCATGAAACTTTCAAATGGACTTTATATTTAGAATCTACACAATCTACTCCAAACTGAGAAAGCTAGAAAGCGCCGATATTATGCAAGTAAGTTTGATTTTTAAGAAAATTAGAATATTCTCAATTGTATAAGTATTTAACCCCTTTATTACGGCAACCCTATTTCAGTTTATGTGCGAAAGATTAGTTTGAAAGGTCACAAAATTAGTGTCATGGTATCTGTCTGTGTGTAATCAAAGCTGTTTAACTTGATTTCAGAGTAAATGCATCTCTTTAAGCCACAACTCACACAATGATAAAACCAACCAACCATGAAGACCAAGGAGCTTTCCAAACAAGTCATGGATAAAGTTGTAGAAAAGCACAAATCAGGAAAAGGTTGCAAAAAATTTCAAAGTCGCTAATTATTCCTTTGAGTACGGTGAAGTCCATCATTAACAAGTGGAATGTGCTTCGTACCACCCAGTCACTACCCAGATCAGGCCGCCCTTCCAAACTAAGCAGTCGGGCAAGCAGAAAACTGATTAGAGATGCCACTGTGAAGCCAACAGTGGCTTTGAAAGCTTTGCAAAGTTCCATATCTGAGATGGTAGTCTGTGTTCATACATCGACAATATACCGGTCCCTACACAAAGCTGGCTTGTATGGGTGAGTAGTAAGAAAGAAGCCATTACTGACAACAAATTATCTTAAATCTCGTATGGAGTTTGTGAAAAAGCATGTAAATGATGCTGCAGACATGTGGCAGAAGGTTTTGTGGTCAGACGAGACAAAAATTGAATTTTTGGTCTAAATCCAAAGCATTACGTCTGGCGCAAGCCCACCACAGCACATCACCCGACCAACACCATCCCAACTGTCAAGCATGGTGATGGCAGCATCATGTTATGGGGATGCTTCTCATCAGCAGGGACTGGGGAGCTTGTCAGGATTGAGGGGAAGATGGATGAAGCAAAGTGCAGGCGAATCCTAGAAGAAAATCTGCTTGAATCAGCTAAGAATCTAAAACAGAGTCAAAAATTCACATTTAAGCAGGACAATGACCCCAAGCTCAAGGCCAAAGCCACACTGGAGTAGTTTCAAAAGAAGAAAGCGAATGTCCTGGAGTAGCCCAGTCAAAGTCCTGACTTGAATCCAATAGAAAATTTATGGCGAGACTTGAAGATTGCAGCCCATCAACTATCCCGAACGAACTTGTCAGAATTGGAGCAATTTTGCCAGGAAGAATGGGCAAAAATTACACCACCTCATTGTGCAAAGTTGGTAGAGATTTATCAAAAACTTTGGCAGCAATAATTGCTGCCAAAGTTGCTTCCACCAAATACTGACTTAGGGGGCTGAATATTTATGCAATCAGTAAATTTCAATTTATATATTTTCTTTGCAGGTCTTGCTGACATTCAACCTCCTTCACACATAAAAGTGTTAAGTTTGATCTTAGAGTTTTGAATAAAAAAGAAGTTACAGTTACAACCAGAATTATGACATCTAATCCTTTCTCTAATGTAGTATACGTTTAGCGAGATAATTTTAGTAAAAATCTGCAAAATAAGCTGTCTTTTCTGAGTCTGTCGTGGGGATCGAACCATATATTCTAGCTTTATAAGCCCTCGAGCTTACTGCTGAATCGTCAGGGGGAAATCCCCTAAGCGCCAAGACATTATGAGAAGTCTAAGTGTTATCTTGTATTGATTGATTAGAAATATTATTTACTTGTGATTCTAGTATAAGTTTAAATGATACTCTTTCTTTTCATATCTATCAAGAAATCGTTATCAAAATTCAGAGAGACTCAAATATTTTAAAAGGTTTAAATTTATCTTTAAGAAATGGATTGGTTAGTTTGTTATATATTTTGCGCAAAGCTACACGAAGGCTATCTGCGCTAGCCGTCTCTAATTTAGCGGTGGAAGACTAGAGGGAAGGCAGCTAGTCATCACCACCCACCACCAACTCTTGGGCTACTCTTTTACCAATGAATAGTGGGATTGACCCTCACATTATAACGCCTTCACGGCTGAAAGAGCGAGCAAGTTTGTTGTGACGGGGATTGGAACCCACGACCCACAGATTGCGAGTCGAGCGCCCTAACCACCTGGCCATTCCGGGCTAAGAAATGGAATATGCTTTTTACTTATTGAACCAATAGATCTAGAAACGAATATTAATTTTTTTCTATCACGTAAAGATTTTTTACAAATTGGGAAAGAAAAATACTGTTACTGAGATCAAATTATTATTTAGTTTCCCACAATGAACATTTTTTTAT
>NW_013665673.1:165252-174632 GCF_000517525.1 Limulus polyphemus | reverse complement strand
TTAATTCAGCAATATTGTTGCAATAAACCAGTGAACATTCTTGCAAAAAAGTATGGTATAAACCTTTTCTCACGATTTCTGTACCGGTAAAATGGTGTCCCTGGAGAAAGTAAGTTCGTAGCCCGAAGTCTAGACTCCAAAATCTCTGAAGAATCCTTTGGAAAGCCTAAATTTCACACCAAATCATTAAGTTTACCTTGTATGAAAAAGACTGGTTCACCGAACGTTTCAGGTTGAAAACAATCCCTATCATCATTTCTATTGACATCAGATTCAGAATCAGATGAAAATGTATCAAGAGTCTCCGGTGAAGTAGGTACAGGTACATCAGATCCATGAGCAACAGGTCTTATAGCAGATTGGAGGTTTGGATAAGAAATTTCCCTTTTTATTTGAGTGTTGTAGCCTTGCACGTTACATGAGCAAATATAGCAGCAATCTCCATGATTTCTAGGCTCACGACAGACAATTGGAATTTCAAAAGGAAAATACTTTTTCTTACCTTTAGTCCATTGTCTGAACTTTTCGACACAAACGATGCAAACTTTGTACGGAGCCCATGATTTGTCTTAGTCCCAAAGTTTTATTCCAAAATACGCGTCACACGCTTTTTTGACGAATTCTGTAATGCTTGCCTTTTTTACAACAAATTTACCACAAATATAACAGAATATATTTAGGTCACTTACACAACCTTTTGTTGCCATAGCGACGAATAAATAACATTGAAAAGAAAAAATAATGTCAAAGTGCACGCGCAAACAAATACTATCCAGAAATGACACGTCATGCGGCCTGTTAACCATTCATATACTAGCAGTGTGTTTCTCGTGGAGTCTAGAACGATCGACAAGACTCCCACGTCGCGATTGGTCTAGACAAAGCTAGTGGTTTTCAACAGTTTAAGCATAACAAAATGTGACCCGATTTCGATGAAAATTATTCACTTATGTAAAAGTACATGTGACGTATTGTGAAAAGTCTGTACGTGATGGAGAAAAATGGATATCATTTTCGGATTCAGCGTACAGGAATTACATTAGAACATGTAAAAATTTTAAGACAATAAAACCATCGCAGGCTTGTGTAAATAATTGACCGACTGGAACTTAACTTGTAACTTGAAATTATACTTAACACCAAATACGTTCAGCTTTATTTTTGAAGCATTTTAATGACAGTCACTATCTGTAATTCTAAAAATATGTTTTTCCGTCTCTTTTAATCTTGTTGATAATAAAGTTGTTTAAACTGTCTGTAACTTGATACATTGGTAACAATGAACCTTAGTTTTCACTTGTTCCTCGTGTGCCTACTTCTGTTTTCACAAGTACGATTGGACAGTTTTGTTGATGGGCAAAGTCGTGTATTTGGTTCATTATTTGGAATCAAAAACCAAAAGGCATTAAGTTAAGTATTACATCTCATATTTGGAAGTTGAAACAAAATATATTTCAACCATCGGAATAAACAATGCACTTCCTGTCTTTCAATACTTAAGCAAAACAAGATTCGTTAGACGACACATGGAGCATCTGGCACATCTGACCTTTCTAAACGTTTTCTTTAGTTTTTGTGATCATTGTTTTATAGCATATTTAGTTATGGCTGGTTATCTTTATTTTCTTTGCTTAACAGGAGTATTTTACAGAACTAATATACTAAATCTTGACTAAACAAACAAACAAAACAACAACAACAACATTCTGACATTGAAGTAAATCAAGCTCTTAAAGTGACAACATTCAGACATTGCATTCCATTTTTTTAAATTATCGACATATTGCTAGATTCTATTAACATACCTCACATATTTGCATTCTATACATTTTATAGATCATAATGATTGAAAAGGAGATATTTTTCTTTTGCATTCGCATTTCCAGAGTACATAAAGACTGACTAAAGTCCTAAGTGACACAATTAAACAATCTTGATCCGCTGTTAAGGTAGTTTAGCTAATATTTTCAATATGTCGACTTCTCAAGCATTTTCTCTCAGTTCTGAGATAGCGAATTGGACTGCCTGTTTAGCACTACTCGAGGTCTGACTGTATCTGTTCCACAGAGAGCTCTAATTAGTTTAAGATGGTTGATATAATTTATTTCAAATATATTTGTATTGTGAAAGCTGGAGCATTTCCCTTCTCTTCCTACTTAGTGGTTTGTTTCAGAAACCTGGTGCAAAGCTACACAATGGATTATCTACGCATAGCCTAATTTTGAACTAGTAACTGATCAACAACATCCATCACCTATTATTGGCCTACTTTTGACTGACCAAATACTGTGATTTGATTGTCATTTTTATAGTGAACCCGTGGCCCTATAGTATGGAACGCATTTTTGCAGCAATGGGCAGCGAACCACAGATTCTTGGATTCGGAGTCCGAACACACTAACCACTAGCCCATGCAAGGCCTCTTACTAATGACACGGAATTTAAGGATCATATTAATCCAGGATATCTGATGTCAATATTTCAAAAACAGATGACTTTATGTGTAAACTTACGTACAATATTTTGCAAAAACTTTTCGTATAAAACTTCAAAGCAAAACTGTTAGGTTATATTTTACCTACTAACACGTGTGTTACAAATTAGGTTATCGTATCTGATAGAAGCCTTTAATCTTAGTTCTCAGAAAGAATAAAGCTAATACTTTAGAAAATGTCGCCAAGAGTAAAAATTTAATTCTGAAAACAACGCCCTGATGATATTTTCTTAATCGCTAGTGATAATGGTCAGGCAACAAACATTCAAGTAATAGTGTTAATGGTTATATAAGTATTCAAGTGTTATGATAGTGACTAGGTAACAAATATTTTGACGTTGGTGGTACTGGTCGGAAAACAAGTAGTTTATCGTTGGTAGTAGTGTACAGGTAGCAAATAAAAAATGATAGTAATAATGGTCAAGTAACAAATATTCAAGTGTTAATAATAGTGGTTAGGTAACAAATATTTTCATGTTGGTGGTAGCGATCAGGTAACAAATGGTTTCATGTTAATGGTAATGGTGAGGTAAAAAAAGTGTTGTCATTAGTGGTAATGGCCAGGTTTGTTTATTTCCTTTAAGAACAAGGCTTAAAAATTGGCATATCTGTGCTGTGCCCATCGTATGGATCAATCCCCAAATTTGGGCAAACAAACCTCATGCTGATCATTGGGCCACCATGGGACATAGTTGTAAGGTAGTAAATATTTCGTCGTTAGTAAAAGGGATCAGATAACAGTTGTTTATTCGTTAATATTAAAGTTCATGAAATAACTATTTATTGGCAATATCAAGTAGGATACTTTTTAGTAGTCGTTTTCAGGTGATAGTTATCTAGCTATCAGTAGTTATTTTCAAGTAAAAGGTATTTAGTAATAGTAGTTAGTGACTGTTTTGAGGTGTCAAATGTTTAGTTGTTAGTAATTGTTTTCAGATGATAGCTATTGAGTTGTAATAATAATAGTTAAATAACAGATACTTAGTTGTTAGTAACTGTTTTCAGGTGACAGATAATTACATGTCAGTAGTAGTGGTTAGATAACATACATTTCGTTGTTAACAGCTATTTTCTGGTGGTAACTATTTATTTCTTAGTAGCTATTTTCAGGTTACAGATATTTAGCTGTTAGTATTAGTGGTTAGGTGACAATTATTTCTTCGTGACAACTAATAGTCAAACAACTGATTACCTTTAATTGTAAGAGGAGATGGTGGTAAATTCTGAGCTTCACAAAACATCGGAAGACCGTAGTCAGTTATCTTCAAAACCCACCGGCTATCAATGACACAATTTCGTGAGGTGAGATTCCCGTGATGCTTCACGGGACAGGAGTGGAGATATCTCATACCCTGGAAAATCCAGCAGAAACAAAAAGCATTTAATATGCTACAATAAAAAATGCATACAAAATACACGTTTCCATAGTGTAAACGTGAACCAAGCGTTCGAAATAGCGATATAAACATAAAAATAGTATAATAAATTGTCGAAAACAGTGCACACAAAAAATACGTTTTCATTATTTTGTTAATTCTCCATTCAACGCTTAAAACACTATATTTCAATAAAAGCCACAATAAGACTATGGAGAAGTTCATGGTGTTCATTTAAAAAATAACCAATATTTCAGAGTTATTTAAGATATGAAAAGTGGAGAAGTAAAACAGTCATTGCAAATTTAATTTCAAATATTCACTTGAATTAAAACATACAGTATCTAGACACTTTGTCTCTTGTAAAAGACATTTGATCTAAATGCACAACTCATGACTGATTAAAATAAAGTATTCCAACTATAGCACAATGTCTTAGACTAAATCTGTTTGAATTAAGTGTAAATTAAAATATAAGAAAGATAATACAAATATATATTGATTATGGATATTTGTCAAGGTAAGGAAACATAATGAAAGTAGGTTGATAGATGACAAGAAAAAATTACTGAAATTAACCTTAGTGAGAAGGTTGAGAAATACATCGTGTAAATAGGTGTCATAAATCCTCCAGGTGATCCAAAATACTAAATTAAAGAAAGAACAACGTTGTGTAAAGATTCCAATAAGGAAAACCACCTTGATACGGCCTTACCTTTTTTTAATGAAATTGTAACGTTAGTTCACGCTCCATCAAAGTCTACGAAACAAAGTTTTAAGTGTTGATGATAAATGATTTCGTTGGGTGAATATATCATGACAGAATTAACAATATTTACTCATATTATTGGCTATTAACGCATAAAAAATCTAATTCAATTAGGTTTTTAGAACATTTTAAGCTCAGTTTAGTTTTCATTTTATATATAACAATAAGAATGACTTATTCAATTTTTTAATCTGTATTCGTCATATAATAGCTGTACTTACATAAACTCGATCAGTAAAACATAACAATACTTAATTCAGTTGTATCAGTACATTATAACAATACTTATCTGAATTGGATCAGTACATTATAACAATACTTATCTGAACTGGATCAGTACATTATAACAATACTTATCTGAATTGGATCAGTATATTGTAGCAACACTTGCCAACATTAGATTTGTTAATCATAATAAGACTTATTTATAGTAGGATATGAAACTTTCTATTAATGGCCAATCACCCAAGTTTGCAATAGTTCTTCACCTTCAGCTCGAATCATTGTAGGTAAGTTGTCAGTTTCAAACGTAATATTACATTCAGTCAACAAATTAGGAATTATACCAGATGTATATCCCAGTTTCAGAAAAGAGTTTGTGAAAAATAGACATATAGTGATAGATTTTAATACTTCATTGTAAAAAAATAGAAAATTAAAAACTTGTAAATGACAAAAGAGCTATTGCACTTGAGAATAACATCTTTAAATATAAAAAATCTTATTCTAAAAATAGATTTGAAATACATCTAATCTGTATTTTTTTGGTATACTCTGCTAAAATACAAATTTATCTGTAGAAAATATGTTATAATTTTTATAAAAGAAATACATAAATTGTAGAGTTCTGTAAACTGAGGTTTAGTAAAACTTTCAGGATCAACAGCGTTGACAAAACTTACTCTGACGAGATCTGTCAGTAATGACAGTTTGAATGACCAGTCTAGTTTGATATCCTCACTGGCTAAGACATCAGCAAGACTTCCTCGAGAACAATGCTCCCATACTAGGGCAGGCTGCTGAGGGTCGGAAAGACACCCGAGGAAAGGGTTAATGTTCTCATGGCGCAACTCGTAAATCTGGTGACGGAAAAATTGAAACTGTATCGGAGTTTTTTGTTTTTTTTTTAAAGATGTGTAACCTTTTTAAATTTTGACCTTGCGTCTTAACCATGCCAAGATCACTAGAACGTGGTTTCATATCAAGTTCGGTAGGCGAATTTTTAACTTTTGATTGTTGTATCATTTAGAGTTGGATCTAAAGAGTCCAAAGCCAGCATAAAACTAAAACTGACTTTGCTACAACTTCCAAACTATTTGTCAAAGCTGGGTTGATTGCTATTTTCGGTGTAAACTTGGCCGAAAACTTAGATATTTGAGCGCAACAATAACCAGAAGTATTTGAATAATAGTAGTAACAGACAAAGTACAGAAAATGACCTCTCTGTAATGTTTTAACAAAGAAAACAATGGATGAGGTTAAAGATCGATTTCTCCAGTTTCATATAATAAATAGCAATAAGAATTTTTTGAACTAAGTAAGCAAATCAACTTCTTAACCTTAATTATCTAATACCATATTTCATAACAGTTAACAAAAACCTTTTATTAATTTGAATACTTCAGATGGGAATTTCTAGATAAAGACGCTATTAGACGAAAAATGTCATATTTATTTGAATCACCACCTTCATGATCCGAAAAAATAGCAACGTTTTCTCTCAAATAGGAAGAATCAGAAGAGGTTTTCTTCTTTTCTCTTCTAGTTTTATTTTATTCTTTTTGAAAACTCTTTTTATCATTCTTTTCTTGATAACCTTCTTTCACTAGATATCCCATTGTGGTCACATCCACAATGCCAGCATTTATAGCAGTTCAAATACCTTTTCGTTTGTGCTTGCATATAATAGGAGCATAGGTTTGTCCTATGGATTGTTCCATAGATCTACATTCGCTTTATAAACAGGAAACAGCATAAATAATTAAGCATTCGAGTTTTGGCCAGAAAATGGAAAATATTGGTCAAAGCTAACGCAACGAATGTTTAAAAAAAGATTATGAACATTTCGTCTTCACAGAATGGAAGCCTTAATTCACAACAATAATTCTAGCATATTTTTGGCAAATTTTTTTTACAGATATCACACATTTCAAATTTATCAGCAATGTAGGCCTGGTTAAGTCACGATTCTAGAGTTAATAATCCAATTAATTGTTCATTATCGAAAGTAATTTTAATTCAGTTCTCAAAATGGTAGGGAGTTTTCTTGTTGTTTTTTTTTTTAAATCTCAAATCACAACTATCAAAAACTAACATTGGTATTTCATTGGATAAAAAACAAACAAGTTTTTCTAGTTACAAAATGTATTAGGTCGTCAAGAAATTAATGTCACTTTTTTTTAGATGAAAAAACCTGAACAACTTATATATCAAAAAAAAACAAACATTTATTAAATCAAATAGTCTCCATTTTTATCGATGATGCTTTTCCATCTTACAATAAGGTTGTTAATGCCCTGATTAAAGAAATCACTTGGCTTTCAAGCAAAAAACATGTCGATGTCCTCTTTAACACCTTCCACAGTTACATACTCTTTCGCATTAAGATGATGTTGTACCGAACGAAAAAGATGGTAATCTGATGATGCCATATCTGGAGAATATGGTGGGTGGGGGAGAACTTCCCAAACCAACTCTATAATCTTGTGATGCGTCAAACGTGCCACAAGTGGACGTGCATTGTCGTAGAGAAGAAGAACAACACCTTTCCGATTGATGAGTGAAGGGAGTTTCTGATGAAGGGTTTGATTTAAACGTTCCAGTTACCGACTATAGATCTCTGCATTGACAGTTCGCTTTGGACTGAGGAGTTCAAAATGAATTACTCTGCGGATGGAGTCCAGGTTTTGGGGTCGGAAGTAATTTTTGTATAGGACGGAGCCATTGTTTTTGGTATTTAATATTCGCATAGAGAATCCATTTTTCATCACCGGTGAAAATTCTGTCCAATAATGATTCACGCGCATTACGTGCCAGAAGCGACGAAGCAACGTTCACACGTTGCAAACGATGATCATCGGAGAGTTCGTGAGGCACCCAAACACCTTCTTTATGGAGTTTTTCATATTCCTTACATGTTTACGTATTGTTTTATGAGAGACATGCAATTTCAGGGCCATTTCACTAGTGTGTTGCCTTGGGTTAGACTCAACAAGCGTCTTCAGAGCATCAGTATCAATTCCAACATGTCGGCCCCCACCATCACAGTTTTTAAGGCTTAAGTCACCTGAACGAAATTTGCCGAACCATTGTTGACACTTACGAACGTTCAAAACATTTCCATAAACTTCTTTGATATTCTTTGTGGCTGCAGAGGCGTTGTTTCTCTCCTTGCATTCAAACAACATTACATGCCGAATGTGCGTCTCGTCGTGTGCCATCACTATAAGGGATTAGAGTATACTATACTTTACACATTATGTAGGCTACACTAACATGACGTTTAGGCGGTTCCTTTAACTATTATAGATGATGTACATTTTCTGGGGGGTGGTTAATAAAAGTGTTCCAAAATGCGACATTAATTTCTTGACGACCTAATAATTTCTATTCTAATATAAAGGCAAACATATCGTAATCAAAGCTCTAAAAGAAAGGGGAGTTCTAAAATCATAAAACAGAATATTTATGAGTTTGATTTCTTTGATTCAAAAATATGTTATCATTAAATCATACAAGCAAATAAACTGTCTTTCTCATGTCGTATCTCTTCAGTGAAAAATATCTTATCAGACCTAGTAAATGCTAACAGATAGGTAAATAGCTCTCAATATACATGTATATGTCAATAATTAACATGCAATGCCCCATTAAGAACACTACTCGTATGTCACAGGGGCCAGGCATGGCCTAGTGGTTAGCGTGCCCGATGCGGATTTGAAAGTTCACGGTTCGAGTCGCAATATTCTGCTGAATACGCAGACCACTTTCAGCTGTGAGGACGTTATAATTCTGGCATTCAACCCTGTCATTCGATTAAAAGCAGCTGCATAATAGGCGGATACTGTTGACTGCTTGCCAACCTTACTGTCGGCAACTCTTAATTACGAAAGGATATGCCTGAACCTCAAGGAGTCGCTCTCCTGGTAGTTTAGCACGTGTGTTGTTTAAGGTGCTATTTAGATTAAAAATACCAATACGGTATTTCATATTAGTTTTCAAAAACTTCTTATTAATTTGAATATTTCAAATAAGAATTTCTGGATAAAAATGCAAGTAGGCGGAAAATTTCATATTCATTAATATCTATGAGAGATCTGTCAAAATTACTATAATTTTGATTGATTCCACTCACAAAATTTATGAAAATGCCATCATAAAAATCAAAACATTATGTCTTTTGTGGACTACCTTTAATACACGCACACAGTAAAGGATTATTTTCCTACATAGTCTACAATACATATCTCTATACCGAAGAGGATTCTATTGATTCTATTGATTACGAGGTTTTTAAGTTTAGCCTAACAGAAATCTGAGTTTAAAATGCCATGGCCCGGCATGGCCAGGTGGTTAGGGCGCTCGACTCGCAGTCTGCGGGTCGTAGGTTTGAATCCCCGTCACACCAAACATGCTCGCCCTTTCAGCCGTGGGGGCTTATAATGTGACGGTCAATCCCATATTCGTTGGTAAAAGATTAGCCAAGAGTTGGCGGTGGGTGGTGATGACTGCTGCCTTCCTG
>NW_013665673.1:161181-165134 GCF_000517525.1 Limulus polyphemus | reverse complement strand
CTGTAGTCTTACACTGCTAAATTAGGGACGGCTAACGCGGATAGCCCTCGTGTAGCTTTGCGCGAAATTCAAAAACAAAACAAATAAAATGCCATATGTTTTTACAATTAAATGCTGGTAACACTCTAATGATTGGGAAAAATGAATCAATAAAACAATTGCTCCTACATAGAACGAGGAATAATTCACACCTGAAGAAGCTGGTTCATTGCCTTTCTTCTCACTTCGAACGTTGCAGTGACATAAAAGTGTTTCAAGTGCACTATATCTCCCTACAAAAATGGAATATTTTTTAGTCAAATAAAATACATGACAAATTTTCCGACAGAAAATTACAATGACTTTCCACTTTGTTAGGACCCACCGTACAAGCAAATATTAGCGGAAAGATAGAGTGCCAATTATTTACATATGCAAAAGAAGCCGATCGGTGATGTGCCCAGCAATTGATTAAGCCCTGAAAAGGCAAAACTGTAGTCGTCTCATGGCTAGCATGCACGAAAGTCGGTAACAATAAAGACTTCGCAATTCATTGTTTGCTTTTCTTTGCAACGGTAATATCATTCTGTGTTTTGTATTTTTTATGTTGTTTTATCTTTTTATATAATTAATTCCATTCCACTTTTGTTTTTGTTGTTTCACTCTGGTAATGTCGCTTGTTGTGAAGAGGAAGGTGCAGTTTCAGTGCTGTTTAAAGAGCAAATTTTAAATAGTAAATGACAGATTGTGTGTGATTGGTCCGAAGAGTCGCGTTTTGTCCTTTTCTGGTAGAGTAAAAACATGGAGAAAACTCCTTGTGTTGTTCCGACAATGCAAGATTCTGGTTAGCGTGGATCATATTCGTAACAGGAGTTGGAATCTTTAATTCCTTTAGAAGGGCCCGGCATGGCCAGGTGGTTATGGCACTCGACTCGCAATCTGAGGGTCGCGGGTTCGAATCCCCGTACCACCAAACATGTTCGCCCTTTCAGCCGTGAGGGCGTTATAATGTGACGGTCACTCCCACTATTCGTTTGTAAAAGAGTAGCCCAAGAGTTGGCGGTGGGTGGTGATGACTAGCTGCCTTCCCTCTAGCTTTACACTGCTAAATTAGGGACGGCTAGCGCAGATAGCCCTCGTGTAGTATTGTGCGAAATTCAAAGCAAACAAACAAATCCTTTAGAAGTGTGAATATCGTTCAAAATGTTTTTCAACTTTGTTATTGATCATGCTCACCCAAAATGCAGCATTTCCGCCTTGATGAGCGTGGTCAGCAGTTTACTACACTCGTATGGTTTGATTTTGACCCAAAGAGCATGACAGTGATTCCATTCATCTTCCTTGGCTTGCTCACTTATTGAATTTTAATCTGATTAAGGCTATTTGTTATGAACTTAAGCAACGAATACGACTTCACATTTTTTTTCTTCTGACATCAGTAAACCAATTACAAACCATGCTGCTCGACAGGTGAGTTACAATCCAAACAAAATACCTTAGGGTATCTTATCCAGCTTTTCCCAAATCGGCTCCAGGCTATATCACGACTAAACGTGATTCAACTCGATATTAAGGGTGGTCCTAATAAAGTGGTCAGTATATGTATATCAAAATATTTTTAAGAGAAATTTTCTCATACAGATTTATTTTACATTTTGAAAACCCGTGCTGCTATGTTTTATTAAGTTTAAGGCTATATTGTTATAATTTATTGCTTTGAAGAGAAAAAACACTTTACCGATTGTTACCTTAAAGTAAACGAATTTATCACGTTTTGTTTGAATTAAGTAAAAGGAATAACTATTATTTTATGCTTTAGACCAAAAAGACTTCTCAAGATTTATTTTTATTGTTTTTTCAACACGTAATTCTTAAAAATAGCGATACGAAATCAGTATAGCTCAAAACTTTAACGTTGAAAACAAAATGTTTGGAATACAAGTAATTGAGTTAATGTTATGAATAAAAAAATTATTAGAACTGAAGAAAATGTGCTTAATGCTCTTACTGCGATAATATAGTTCTTTTGAAGTTTTCATTATGCTAATATTTTTCTCAAATTTATCTTATGAATAATAAACATTTCTAAATGAAAAAAAAAACGATCTATCCAAATTCGTATAATTAACAAAAGACCTACATTCAGCCGTGCACAGTTAATCTGTTCACTTCCGGTTGTTCGACCACTTTGTCCGGGAGTCAGGTGAGTGTGAGGCCTCACAGAATCATGGGAAGCTTTGAGGATGTCTGGTTTATCAAAGCCCGATCTGTCACGAAAAGTCTGTTGAAATAGTAACATATGAAGGTAAATGGACTTTAGTGATGTTTAAGATGTAATGAACTCGATGTAAGATTTTTATGCTGCCCAAAAGGTGATGATTATATTGAGGGTGTGTATGTGTATGGGGGAGGAGGGGGGTATCATGATAGTTTATTGCATTAAATTGGCATTCCGATAAGGGTTTGTGGGAACTAATTTTAAAAAAAACAATATTTCAGGGAAAAGATTTGATAACAATTAGTATTATAAGTGAATCCTCTCGATATGTTTTAGTTATCTCGAGTAAATCTTAGTTTTAGTATAATGAACGTCATTGAAATAGATACCATACAGAAATATAAGTTACATTGTTAAAACAATACACATGATTTGTTTTTGTTTTTTTTAATAAAGCCACAGAAATCCCAAAATTTTCAATGAGGAGTTTTGTTCTCTTTTACCCTCCCACCCCCTCATCAGGGGAGCAGCCTCTTGAACTAATATTTGTGCAGCAGTCAGATTTGAAGGCCGGGATTAGCCTTGTATTCGTACGTTGTTACATATAACGATTCGAATCTTTTGTTTCATCAGATGGGTATTCTCGCTGTTGGCAATATTTTTAGCCCTAAAATCAATAATAACTCACCATGTTTGGCCACTTGAGGAAATTTAAGTTAGTCCTAACTCTATGTACTAAGATAACAATGAAAATAATATTTATAGTATAAATATGCAATAATGAACATAGATATGTTAAACATTCTAATAAATACTGTTAATGAAAGTAACTGTAGAGAAACAGTAGAGTCTAACTTATAAAACATATAAACACTAGTGGCTTTTTTAATGTACTATCGTAGATTTGGAGTTTTTGGAAGAACAGTGATAATTTTATTAAAACAATAAATTTGCTTGAGAATTCTTAAAATCATCTATTTGTACACCAGACCTGTCCCCATAGCAAGTAATAAAAATCCATGTTCATATAATCAATGTTTTCTTACAATTTTTCAGTCATCAAATAGTGTTTAGGTTGTTACTGTTGATATATGATATTATGAATATTAAATATCATAAGGTTTATCATACCAAACATACATTTGTTTATAAATTAAAACCAGCCCACAGAAGCTTAGAGAAAGTTTTAAAGAAGATGTGTGTTTAAAATATTACCTCAATAATTGGGTAAGTGGAAATAATGGTAATAAAAGTAGAGTTCTTACTTTCTTACTGGGTTGCGTTAACACAATGTCGTCGACTGTAAGTAAAATCTTCTTCCTCATTTCTTTCAAAGAAAGTTTTTTCCTGTGAAGAAGATAACATTAGCACGTACTATATAATTACTTGAAATATCATGAAAATAATTAACGAGCTAATTAACTTTACTAACTCTTTTTCGAATTAGACAGAAAATATTATTTATAATATATCGAAGCGAGTATGTGGCCATAGTTATGTTGCAATGGTTCTATGACAGTTTACTGCCAGTGCATTGTACTGCCTGCAAAGGGATGCAGAAATAAATTATTTTATTACAAGGTTTTCTGCATGTATAGTAATTATATTATCGGAAGATTGTAAAAGCAACCATTATCATGTCAAAAATCCTTGAACACGAAAATCACGTCAAAAATTTGTTTGTTTGTTTGTTTGTTATGGATTTCGCGCAAAGCTACACGAGGGCTATCTGCGCTAGCCGTCCATAATTTAGCAG
>NW_013665673.1:134600-160543 GCF_000517525.1 Limulus polyphemus | reverse complement strand
CGAGTATATTAACCACCTGGCCATGCTAGGCCCATGAAATTTGTATCCATGCAAACATAATAATAGTGTATGTATTTGCTCTATACTGATAGCCTTTTTCTTTTAGCTGCAAAGCATACAATTACTCTACTATTCTGTTTTTAAAATCGTTTACTGTGCTAGGAAATGTTTTGTTTTGAGAACACAAATATTTGCCGGCAGTAAAATGCACCGGCAGTCATTTACAACGACGGTAAAATGTCGCGGCAGTCATATGTCTGCAGTCAAATGCCCGGCCTGTTGTAATGACCCTTGAAATGAGCACGTGAGCGAGCAGCAGTTTTGGGGTAACTAACTAGACAAACCTCGTGTGTAGTAGACAGAAAGGGAAGAGTGCATAAGGAGTAACACTTAAGTTGGTATTATTGGTCTGTACGTGGTAGTTTGCTTTTATTTCTTCACAATTAAAATGATCAAAGAGGTATTTTTATATATAAAGAAACAATACCAACAAAAACATTTTGATTTTAATCATTTAAACCATTTTCAAGCCCTTAGAGGCTATAAAATTTCTTCATTGTGTCCTTAAAAAAATCCCGAACGTAAAGAACTACTGATGATAAAGTTTCACCAAGTTATTGTAATTACAAATGCAAATAAATAAATTTGATCTGCATGAGCAAAAAAGCACTATTTATGTGTGTGTGTGTGTATAGTTTGTGTATGCTTGTATGTAGTACTCATATATAACATACTCTATTATGTTATAGTATATATATATATATAACATGTTATCATATTCCTGTGGGAGTTCCAGTTCAGATCTAGGTAAATATGGTCAAAATCGCGTGCTAACTTAACTCTCGGCGTTACTTTGTCTAGCATGAATCGGTCAAGGATGTTATATCCTATTTCAGAATAATCTGAGTGTGAGACTATGTTGTGACTGTTACATGGAACAACAATAATTCCCGATCCACTGCAGTTCAAAGTGTAAATAGTCATACTGTAGAAAAAATGTGGATTGTAAAAATAGTTTCGGCTGTCAATTAGATAGGCTATTTTGGTGAAGAGTTGAATCTGTGTCTTTCTTTTAGAATTAATTAACTTTTGCTAACTTATTCGCTAATTTATATAATAAATTTTAATTTAAAAATCAATTAAAATCAAAATATACTTATCACGGTCTACTGTAATATTCTTCTGTGCTGCCCCCAAATGGCACAGCGGAAAGTCTGTGGACTTACAACGCTAGAAACCGGGTTTCAACACGTGGTGGGCAGAGCACAGATAGGCCATTGTGTAGCTTTGAGCTTGATTAGAAACAATCAAACAAACAAATCTTCTGTGTTTTTATTAATAAAGTGTTTATTTGTTTGTCTTTACACCAAGTATCGTCTCTTTTATTTAACCGGTGACAAATTGCTGCTTTGGTCCTTCTGAATATAAAATTTTCGAACCTCTACTTATTACAGTAAACAAAGAGACATACTGATCTAAGGATGAGATCACTTGTCTTCCCTCCCCCAATAATGGATACGAAAAAACCCTCTGTTGAATGCAGAATACTCTCCCATACTTTAACAATCTTTCCAGAGCCTTATATTTTAGCCATCCACCAAGATATCCGAGTCACGGCTCATGTCACTCAAGTGAGCATGACACCTCATAGAAAGTAAGTGTCCAGCCAAAAGAGAAGCAGAGACAGTGTTTTTACTGACACTACTTCTATTTTTGATAATGGAATTAGTTGCTACATCAAGGAAGAAGTTTCAAAATAAAGCGGGTTTTATCACCGCGTTCTAAAGACGACCTGTGTCACGTCTTTTAGAAGATTTATAAATTTCCCGCAAGGATTCCTTGAACACAGTAACAAGTGATACAGCCTTTGCTGCTTCGGTTGGATAGTTTAACACTTGATGTCACGAAATATTTTAGGTCTGACCAATTCTGCAGCTTGGAAGCTATAGTAGCAGAATTGTTTCATTGTTTCGCTCTAGTTGGAAAAATAGTGCCACCTCTCAGGATAACTCAAAATTTACAAATGTGATACCCATTAAAATGTAGCTCTGTATACCAACAGTTGGAACATTTGCATGATAAAGCACATCCCGAAATTGCGACAGTCAGTGGAGAAAAAAATTATCGTTGGTATGTTCTAAGTTTGTGAATGGCGTTGAAGATATTACATTTTCAACTGAAACTATGCCAATAGCATCAAAATATATGGTGATGACCATAGCAAGTCAGCAATTCATTGACTTCGTTACACACACACATAGTTCTCTAAAACACTAGCACCAACTTATGAAAGGTCTCAAAAAGATGGCATCATACATAATGTGGTGAATCATATCAGCTTGAATGGCAGCTAGCTGAGCAGCAAAGACATCCTGTGGGGTTTCTTCAAACATATAGAACTAGTAGAAATGGCAAATCTACAGATCCTGCTAATATAGAGATAGTAGTAAGCCGGCCCAAAGTCATAGCTAAGTAAGAAGTCCAAAGTTGGCTCTTCTTGTGTCATATTATAGGTATTCTGTGGTCAAATTTTTCAAATACAACATCTTTGATCTTTGAAATACTTATGGTTTAAGTAAGACTGTGTAAAGTCATTTCAGTTCAAAATGGATTGATATACTGCTGTTAGTTTTTTATAGATTAGATGTTCCACCAGTGGAATCAAAGCAGTACTGTTCCAGGAGTAGTATGGTGTATTGTATGTTATAGCATATGCAAGTCAGATGTTAACCTTTGTTGAATATTATTACTGCACGACAAAAAAGAACTGACTGCAGTTGTAATGTTTAACAAGCACTACTACTTATATCAAAGTAAATCATGCATCACTGAAGTGCCCCATGAACTTTGAAGAGCTAGAATGTCTGATATAACAGTCATACCGACACTGCAGGAATATATTTTCATAGAATATCAATTGGGCCAGCAGCATGGAAATGCAAATTGACTTTTACGTCAGCACACGAGAGCTTTTCTGTAGCATGTCGAGACCTGAGACATAATGCTTCTGTGAAAGGTAAATTATCAGTTCTTATGTTAGGCTATATGAACGATGATAGATTCACCAATTAATGGTTACCAAGAGAAACAGCTAAAGGACCCAGATCTAGCTTATACATTGCTTATTCTCAAAATTAGTGAATGTAACATGAAAGTACACTATCTCTGTTATATGAATAGTCTTACGTATGGGAGAGAGTGTTATACCATTGTTAAAGCTCATACAGCTACTGGTGCCAAAGTACCTAAGACCCAAATTTTCTGCATTGTACGTCACACATTGTTAGAAAACATCAAAAGATAGTTTCGCACTACAACTAACCTATAGAGATAGTTTTTCTGGTTACATTTCTGTATAGATGTAGAGAAATGGTATTAACATTGTACTGCGTGTACTTCTCAGAGACAAAACTGTCTACATCAGAAACAACTACAATGAAGAGTTGTATTTTCTTTCTCCATTGCAAAGTATAGCACTGGATATCATCAGAATTTTCTCAGAAAATAAAACTGGCAATTATTACACCCCGATGGTAATTAATTTCTTTACAAAGTTGAGCTGAAACTTATTTACTCGCTGATTCATTAGCTCAGACACTAGCTTTCACATTAACTGAATAGTGGATAACTTATTTTAAAGCTCCAAAAGAAATTCACGCTGATCAAGAAGCGAAAGTAAAAGTAGATTTGGTAAAGTTTTGTATTTTACCTTATAATCCTCAGCCTAATGACTTAGAGAGTGGAATCTCCAAACTCTGAAGCATATGCTTTCTGCGTCTGTGAATTTAAACTGAATCACCTGATCTTTGTTTGTTGACTATTTGTAAAGTTTCCAACTGATAAGGAATTAAGCATAGATGATTCAATATCTCATGTACAGTTTGTATTAATGGTTCTTGCTGCAGCAATTCTATTGCAATATTTGGTAAACATGTTAATATTCTGCTTCATGTTTGTTGTGTCAACTATTTTGGAGTGCTGTTTCTTGTGCTGTGTTTATAGCACTTCGGTATAAGCACTTAGCCAATAAGTAAAACAGCACTCAGTGCACATGTACAGATGGAAAAAAAGCTATGACCTTAATTGTTAGAGTGTTATTAAAGTATGCAAATTTACTGCAGCAAAAACAGGCTTAGCTTTTAGTTTGTAATTGTGCAATTTACATCTGGCATCATCTGGGCAAAGGAAGTGGCAGGGTGCAGTGGATTTTAAGTTCAACTGGTTTCCCTCCCATGCCGACATTTGAGCTCTTGATCTATGACAAGACTGATGGGTCAACATTAAACATTGTTCTTGTTCAATATAAGGCCAGATAATCATCAATGTCGCCATTGTTTCTCTGGCCATCATCTTCTGTTTTTGCTTGAGAATGAAAGATTTAGTGATCAGCAGTAATGGAGGATGAACTAAATTTAAATTTCCAAACAAGGTGAAGTTTGATAATCTATTCACGATATGGATGATATTTTAATCTAATCGGTAAACACCAATCAAACCCTACCAAGCATTCCATCGTTAGTTGGATATGTAAAACTCCAGGAACTACCAACATACTCCATTGAACACTATCCAAGCAAATTTTTTTCTTAAAGCAGTGGTGCATAACAGCGTCACTATCACGCTCAAGCAAAGAAATAGACATATTTATTACTTTGTGAAGAAGATTAAAACCACAAGAAGAAAACGGGAGACTCCAAGACAGAAGATGAACTTTACCAAATCGGGAAGGAAATAGTTAAGGTATGACAAAAATTGGTCTGGGTAAGTTACCACCGTGAAAGTAAAAGAGTGGACCCAAAACTAAAGAACCTGTTGTGTACTTTAAAGCAACCACATTGAAGTTCTTACTATGTATGTACATTCCGTATATTTTATACATATATATATATGTATGTATATAAAAAAATACCAACAGACTTTACTGCCCACTATCCCAGTTTTGTTTGATTTGTAAACTTTATCTTGTGCTATTTTCATTTTTAAACTTTAAGTGAAGTTTTATCTTATGTATTTACTGGCATTTAACTGACGTATAGATTTGATTTGGTTGTGTAAAATAGGGTTATTTTCATTGGCATCCGCAAGGTATATTACAGAGGGAGGTAAGATCACAAAATTATATCAAAGCTATAACTAGGGAAACGCAAAAGTTGTTTCTTTTTTCTTTCTTTTATGTTATTCTTTAAAGTTTGATAAGATAGTCCAGGGGGCAAGGGACACTTGCCTCCTTGCCCCTTATCCCCTTGCAGATGTTCATGGTTATTTTATCTTGATATTGTGTATTTAAAGAGCGTTTAATATGCACAGGTTCGTTAAAGGTATTTTTTTTTATCTGGAAAACATCTCAAGGGTTACTTATGATCATTTCAAGTTCTTGCAATATTTTTCTTCTGGTTATGTATTTGCATTTTGGAACTGTTTAACAGTTATCTGTTTAAGAGTGTTTCTAATGTTCAGATTGTTCCCTGCAAGAAACAGGGTCATGGCAAATATTTCGCACTAGTCATTTGAAACGTTGTATATTAAATTGCTTAGAGTTAAAACAAAAGTTTATTTATGCAGTAATTTACATCATAATTTCAAACTCATCAGAAAGTTACATATTATTTGGAATACTAATTTTCATAAAAAAGTATTTCATCCTAGTGCTATTATTTTTCTCTTGTTTAACATTGCGGGTATTTGTGCATTTTGAGCTGAACGTAGCTTAGTGGATAGCATGTCTGACTGTGAATCTTAAGGACCGTGATTCGCCTCCTGTTTCACCAAAAAAGGAATCCCACAGTTTGGGACTATGGGTGTCAAATCGCACTGTCTGATTACAATAGCCATAGTTGACTATAGGCGCTGTTAATTAGCTTCCAACCCACTTGTTTAACAACTTAAAATTAGGCACAACTAGTGTAAATAGGTAGCATTTGTGTAGGTTTTTATGAATATCTGAGACAACGAAAATTCTTGGATTTGTTTTTTTCCACATGCAGACCTAACCAAGTATTAGTAAACTCATTCAAGCATTCGATGACGAGGAACCCACTGTACCTGATGATGAAAAAACCTTATCGAAACGTTGTACACTTGCTGTTAAACTTATATTAAAGTTTTGCTTCATTACCCATTCAAGCCGTCTCCAGCCATTATCATTCAAGCATTATTTTGGATACAGAGCAAACAACCACATTCATACAAGACAGAAAAAAGGAACCCTGCCTTGTTGAAAGATACTTAATGAACTTTACAAGTAGCCTACAGACAAGCAAACAAATAATTAGATGTCCTCTGATGGGTCAACTGTACATTTGCTGACTCACGCCGATAAAACAATGGGTTCAGTTTCTCACTGTGGACAAAGCGCAGATTGATCGTTATGTATATTTTTGCTAAAATCATCAACAAACCAAACAAAGTGAAATAGTTGGATAGTACTACCGCCTACCTGATGAAAGCAGTAATTCCGAGAGCTACTGTAACACAGGTTAGTAAGGAGATTATGACACCAATAGTTTCTTCTGTTGTCAAGGTAGCATCTAGGGGTCGAAATGTAACATTCTACAGTTATTATCCTCTGATATTTTATATCAAGCATAAACAAATATCAGCTTTATTAATAAATTTATTATGTCTTAAACATTTTGTGCTCAAGTGTGCGTGCTAGTTAATTACTTGTAAAACACCAAATTAATAATAATAATAATTAGCACAATTTCAAATTATTCTGAAATGATAATTTAATAAACATACTTGCAACAATTTTTAATAGTTGAATAATATAGAAATAATTCATGCGTTTTTCAAATTGAATACAGTTCAAAATATCCGACGTAACTTTTTGTAAATGAAATTCTTTGAAGTGTTTACTCTATGAATTTGGGGTTGGGGGTCATATCTAAGGAAGATGGCATAATTATGAAGTATCAGCAACTGAATTGTAATACATATTTTGTATTATATATCCGTGCATAAATTGAAGCTACAAAAAAATATATAAAGATTCTTTAAAATATTCTCTATTTATATTCAAAACTTTGCCAGTACCCATTGGCTTTAACAATTCTAAAAACAACCAACATATGCTCGAGCGCATTCTATTCGTCAGGTTACGCTTAAGGACCTATAATGCTAAAATTCAGGCTCGATCTTTACGTTGGGTACAGTCCATTGTGTAGCTTTGGCTTGGCCCCCCAGTGGCACAACGTATGTCTGCGGACTTACAACGCTATAAACCGAGTTTCGATACCCGTGGTGGGCAAAGCGGAGATAGCCCATTGTAACTTTGTGCTTAACTTCAAACAAAAGCTTTAGCTTAATAATAAACAAGCAAAATCTAAAATGTGGGCTAAAGGAAGAAAAGGTTTATCAAGGTAACAGTGATTTCTCTTGCGAAAAGATTTCATATTTTCGACTTGAAGATAAGGAGCGTAGTTTAGATTATAATATAATAATAATAATAAACGAGATCATTAAAGGTTTGCGTAATATTTGAAAATATTAATCGTATTTATTTAACAAATAAAAAAATTGTATTTTTCTCTAATAAGACAGTAGAATGTCAGTTAGGACTTTTTTTATGGTAAAAGAAACATTCCGTAAGCAATAAAACGTGGGAGTGACAACCAAATTTAGTGTTTGTTTTGTTTGTTTGTTTGTAATTAAGCACAAAGTTACACAATGGGCTATCTGTTCTCTTCCCACCACGGTATCGAAACCCGGATTCTAGCGTTTTAAGTCCGCAGGGATACCGCTGTGCCACTGGGGGGGGGGCAAATTTAGTGTTTCAAAATTGTTTTATTATTTGAAAAAATTTTAGAAAAAATATTGGTAACGATTGGTTCTGAATATTTCTACCGTTGCTCAAATTCTTTGCTTTTTTTTAGTTTATGTATCGTTCTTTTGCAGGTATTTTGTAAAATGTAAAGTTTATTCTTAGTGTTTAAAGCTCAAAATCATTGTTTATTTTTTGCATCGGGGGATATTTTGGTGGATTAGCACACATCTATGACTAACAGGAGTACTACTATGGCTAACAGGAGTTCTACTCAAATTAAAAGAATGGCTTTAATTATTGAGGATGTAGCTTTGAAAATGTGTTTTGGATATTTCCAACGGCTTAAAAACAAAAATAAAAATCTCCGAAAAGGCTCTTGTATGTTGTGACGTATAATGTGCGCTTGTGAACAGAGCTCATTTCTAGCTGAAGTCTGAAGTATCATTCTCCAACAAAGTTCTCGCACTGTAACAATATAAGAACTCCAAATAGGTATTCCGATACTCACGAGGATAAAGGTAAAGAAGCAATTGTTCTACGTAAGTGATATAAAACAAAAGACGACAGTGATTTCAATACCACTTTGACCTTCTCATTTTTGAATGAAATATAAGGATCAAAAACTGACCTTTTAGCCTTATTATCTATCTATCTATCTTCAGTAATATCCAATTACAATTTAGCGTTTACCATCTCCAGAGTTAGAGCAGTCCACATCCTGGATGATGCAGTCTGGGTCTGCGACTAACGGTCGATTGAAAGGCCAATCAATACCTTTAATCCATTGGCTATCGGTCACGTGAAGATCACCTCTGTGATCAATATTAAGGTCTGCTACCGCTCTAAAAACTCGATAATTTGGCCAAAAATCGAGTAACACAAATTTCACCAGCAAATCACCCACTTCGTCCGTTTCACTTAATCCCAGTAATGTAGGGAAGACTGTATTTCTGGTGTACAACGAAATGTTCAGCCCATTAGCTTCTTGATGGGCTCTTTGTAAAGCAGTGAGAAGTAGTGACACCGAAGAGAACTGGCGATAGAAGTCGTAAACTTCTTCCTGTTGGATATAAACAAACAAGCAAAGCTAATTGTGTATTAAATATTTATTTCTTTGTAAAAATAAAAACGAAAAATATTAAGTAATTATAAAAGGTGCATATTTTCAAGATACAGTAGAATATAATAACTAATAATAATAATATATTAAAGCAAGACTATATTCACAATACTACTCTTCTCTGCCTACACAAAACATTTTACACCCACTGTAAAAAAATCATAAACGTATTACATAGCTATATAACTCTAATGGTTTCTAACACATATAAAGATAATTTCTATGTTTATACTTGGATTTAACACACGCTATATCAAGGTTACTGAATAACACGTTTACTTCTCGGCTAAGAATAAGCAAATAATATAACAAAGCTATTACGGTGTTCTTGTAAAATGGCGATTAGCTCAATTGGAATGCTAAGTAGCAGAGATAAGTGTGTGTGACTTATAAAGTGCATAAAACTGTAGAGGGTAACATATTCTGTATTTAACAAACTATATAGCGGTTTTCATTTAAGACAGTGGGTATACATATATAGGGTATTTTTTGACACAGTCTATTGTTAAACACACTCAGGCATGGACTGGCTATAGAGAAAACTGTCAAAAGAAGATCGGAAAGGAACTGGAGATAACTGTTTTAAAATTAATAATTAATTAGCTTTTTTATCTCTATGCTTGTTTTGAGAAAATAATTGTTGTTGTTTTCAAACATAAATTTTGAAAATGTGTGGGCTATCTGCTGTGTTCACCCCGGGGAATCGAACCCCGGATTTGGTCGTTGCAAGTCTGTAGACTTATCGCTGTAAAACAAAGTGCTATCTAGCCAAAGAATCTGAGGGTACTGTGAACTTGTAGACGAGAAAATGGAATATCCATATAAGGAATCTTGTAACTACGAATAAGCTCTTTCTTACGTTATATATATACGACCAATAACAATATCAAAGAGATTTATAGACATGTCTTGAAAGCAATGAGATAAGAAAGGCGTGTCATGTGAGTTTGACATTTCATTTTATATCTCAGTAAAGGAAGATAATGAGAGGTTTGAAGATTGTTTATTGGCTCGAAAATACCTATAGTACGTTTTTCTAGTTAGTTGGACACTCTGAATCTCATATAAGAGTCAAAATAAAATCCAAAAGAGGCAATTCAGAGCGGAGGCGCTTCAAGTGATACGTAGAAATGAAGATTGAGAATGTATTTTAATATTTCTTTTGAAATTAAGAAATTAAACTTAAATAATATTAAAATGTAAATTATATAATACGCTTTGATGCCAAGTGTATTGATATACACTCATAATAAAGTCACTTCTCTCTCTCTCTAGAAAGGTCAAATCTAAAGTTACACCATGATAATTAAAGCCCCACCACTATCCTTTGACTGAAATGGAGTAAGTTCTCCCAGTTTGCAGTTAAACTATAATAGTCAATGTGTGGCATGAAAAAGCTGCGAAAATTCAAAGTTAGAAACAAGTTTTCCTTTGAAGTGTTTTATAGAGGAGATATAAAGGTAAGTGAAATTATTATATTCTTATATTTTTTGATGTACTATGAATACATAGGAGTTAAATGAAACCCATAGTTAGTTTCTTAGTTCGCATAACTAATGTATACAAAGTAAAAATTTTTTTTCGAAGTAAAGTCCTGCTATGAATATTGCCTGTTTGTGCATCGGCTCTAAGAGAGGCTTTTACGTTTGACGGGCGCCATTGTACTGACGATCGTAAACGCCCGTAAACTGGGTTTTGCGAGAGCTTATTAGAACCACCATCAAGTCTGTCATGACGTTCGTTGTTCACACAAAACATATCACATTGCTTTAGGTATGTATCTTATCTTGTTTATATACTCATTACTCAAATTTATAATTATATCCCTTCGTTGTTTGTCATTACGCGTACAGTCTGTATTATCAACTGCTTACATTTCACAGCCAGTGTACCATAATATTACCTTTGATTCAAAGACAAACCCAAAAGTTGCCTGTAATGGCTGTATAGGCCTATTTTTATATGCAAATTCACGCATCTACACAAAGCGAAGGAAAAACGATTGTTCCCAAAACAGTTGTTAGTGTGTTACACATTCAACGATTTAATTAAGCGTATTGTACTCTAAACTTCTAATCGACTTTGTATACATTTATAAGTTATTGACCTAGGCTTAACTTGATGATATACACTTTATCTGATGTTCAAGTTACTTGTGAACTTTAGATTTGGTTCTTTGTTAACTTTATGTCAAACGAGCATATACTAAAGTAATTAGAGAACTAATTTTGTGGCCTTTATTATTTATGTACCAATTTAAACATAATTAAATGTTGTTGTTTTTTATTTTATGTACAATATTATCTGTTCATTGATTTTTTTGTTATTGTTTATAAACTGGTAGACCTATACATATGTTGTTTCTGGTAAATTTCTGTATTATCAGATTATCTTTTACATAGATTCTATTGTTCATTTATTTTATTAATTCAAGCATAGCTGTATTTATTATTATTTTTATTACAGTGTATTTTATGCAAAATTTATAGTTCTATACATTTGTGCTTTTAAGGCTTTAAAAAGTTGCTTGAAGATGATGGAAAGACTCTTCCTGGCACCAGTAGTACTACTAGTGATGGTCCTTCTGCTTTCAGCGTCCATCTTCAACCTTCGATAAACGTAGCTCCTCATACACAAGCTAAGGTGGCATACAGAAATCTTCTTAAAGCACTTTACTTGCTTGCCGTGGATGGATAATCTCTTTTGGCGTTCAAAACTCTAGTTAAAGTGCAAAAAAAAAATGGCGTACAACTGATTTCAAATTTTGATAATACCAATAGAGCAAAATATTTTACTAACGTTACTGTAGAAGCCATTCGTGAGAAAGTAGCAGTGGTTTTATATTCAGCAGTAGCTTTTATAGAGCTTAGTGATAAAAGTCGGGCAAACAACTGGGTCTGAAAAATAACTGATTTTCATTTGAACAGTCAAACAAGATGTACCAGTTTATTCCTGTGTTGTCTTACAAGACATTGATAGCTTCGGTAATGCAGATGCAAGAAATTTGAAGAGGAGCAATGATGATGTATTCAAAGATGATGGAAATGCTTCAATTCCAGCAGAGAAAGACACTTACCTGCTAGTTTCAGCTACAGCTGATGAAGTCCCTGTTAATATTGGAGTTTACAATGGATTGCTAACAAAACTGAAAAATGACAATCACCTTTGGCTGATTTTGTATGGACACATGAGGAAAAGAAACAGATAATAGAAGCAGCCATGGAGAAGTATGTGGCAAAAAGGAAAAGGAAATTTGATATAAACCTTTCTAACATGATTCTAGAATGTGCAGCCAAGAAATGGAAGTTAGACATGTACAGTGACATTAAAAATTATTCTGTTGGTGATTAAGATTTAATGATCATGGAGATCATGATGAGGATGGCTCTGATTCCAGCATGTCTAGTAGATCAAGTGATGAGGCTGAAACAGATGAGATTCTTTTTCAAGAATTGAGTGCATAAGAACTATTTGATGTTAACACTGCTGATGATTCTCTTGTACACAATGTGTGTGAGGATAATCATTGAATATTAACTTTGAGATTTTATTTATGAAGACTTGCTAAATCTGTTTATGTTTACACAGTACTTAAAGCAATTTACATAAAAAAGACACAAACTAGTTCAACATAAATCAAGAGATAATGTTTCCCAAACTATGAGCCGTGCCACATTAATGTCACAAGTGAGCTGACGGTCTACGGCCAAAAAATCTGCTTTCCTATAGATGTTTAAAAATACGCAACTACAGTACGTTATAATCACAATTTCAATGTGCTTTCAAGTAAAAATATCAATCGCAAGACATAATTTATTTACCACAGTTTGATTTTCAGGTAATTGTGTTAGTGTAGATTCTCTCTTACTGTGTTATGAGTGTCACAATTGCTTTTGTAGAGACTCTTAACTAATTCAATCTACTTCTAACGATACTGACTACTGTATTCTACTTCTAAAGATACTGACTACTGTAATCTACTTTTAAGGATACTGACTACTGTAACCTACTTCTTAGGATACTGTCTATTATAACCTACTTCTAAGGATAGTAACTACTATAATGTATTTGTAAATACTCAGACAAACAGTATGCATCTAGAATTATAGTCTTCAGTCTAAATCCTTTTATTCGAAGTGTTGTGTTTCTAGCTCAAAATCGTTTAACAATCTCGCTAAAGGAGTATTTTTCGTCAGACAATGTTGTAACATGTCTCCAAACAGAAGTTTTACGTTGCGGCATTGCATGTTGAATGTTCAGGAATTTCACCATGGACCAAATACGTAAGTGTTAAATATGCAGTCCTTATTGCCACGGCTTTAGCTGATGCAAACAAGTCACTACTTTAGTATATTTTCATAACACGAAATTAACTATAAACTACTGTGTTATAATAATAACAATTGTTGCTACTGTTAGAAGCTTTCTTACAAAATCTCTTGTGGAAGTATTGTATAACTCTTTCTATTATAAATATATTTTTTTTTGTTGAAAGTTTCTATTGTACTTACAACTGAGGTAGTGTTTAATAATTCCTGAAAAGTATCCACGTTTTCCGGTTTTTTCCAAACTTCCCCATAGGTGGCGTTGGGAGCGACGACTGTGACGACGAAAACAGCTCTAAGGATGTTGACAGATAATATTGATAAAGACGGTAATAACTTTGGATATAATGTAGTCGTCACGTGTAAGACAAAGAATGCGAAACGCCCATCTGCCCACCCAAGCTTTTCGGCAGCTTTTAGCACGTTGCTTAGCAACGGCATCGTCAGATCCATGCTGAGGATGATTGCTACAAAAGGAAAAATTGTTAAAGTTCAAGGCATTTTTTGTAACATACATCAATGTTAAGGATATGTATAAACAATTCTTTTATTCAAATCCAAAAGATAAAGCAATACAGCTTGTGGTGGGAAAAAAACACTGTTTCGGTGTCCCTTTAGAAAGCGACTGATAACTTTCTACTGTCTTTAACGGGGAAGACTTTTCTAGTAAGATTTCTTATGCTCTTAGTGCTTTTGGATGTAACATAAAGTCTCTAAGCATTTAATAACTTGCAGGTTTAAAACTTCCTATACATATCTAAAAGGATTTGTATTTTTATTTGAACATCCTTGACGTTATAATGGAGTTGTACGTCATTTTTTAGCAATAGTGTATCTAAATCTTAGCAAATATATAAAAAACAGTAATAGTAGTGCAATAAACATAAAAAATAATATTGTTCTTCTTGAATCACATAAAATCTACTTTCGACGGATAATTTGGGAAAGACATACATAAAATATTATTCTTTACTCATTATCTAAAACAGTAGAAATAAGGAGTTTCTTTGAGAAGCATAAACTGAAGGTTAAAATCAAGAAAGCTACTAATTTGTTTTAGGAACATCAGTATTCTGATCAATATGTTTTTATTTATAATGAAACCATTATCATCTTTAAAAAAATACTGTACTTCAGCAACCACCTGGAAACAATTTTAACACAGCTATTCACCAAAATTTACACGGAGGTAAAAATACGATAACATATTTAGTTGCTATAGATATAAAACTGAGAACAAATATAACAGCAAATTTGGACCAAGAGGTTCAAAATCAGATTTAGTTGATGCAGCTATAAACTTCAGAACAAATGTAACCAAGAAACTAGTCATAAAAATTTAATATCATATTTAGTTGGTGCAGTTACAAAAATTAAAAAAATGTAACTGTAAAAATAGTCTTGAAGGTTGAATATCAAATTTAATTGATGAACTACAAAACTCAAAACAAATGTAACTACAAAACTAGTAGATACTTTTTTCATGGAAACACTTTATGCTAATAGAATACATTGGTAAACAATGATTTATAAGCATAATAAAATGTTTCATTTTTGGAAAAAAATACTATGTTTCCACAGAACATCGTTTCCTTAACACAAGATTTATTTTGAATTGGAGCTACAAAACTTAGAACAAATGTAATGATGAAACTAGTTCTGTAAGCTTAATATCAGATTTATTTAATGCAGTCACAAAAGTTAAAACAGATGTAACTAGTCCTCGAGGTTTAATATCAGATTTAGTTTGTTGGTTTCTTTTTAATTATGCACAAAGCTACACAAGGGCTATCTGTGCTCTGCCCACCACGGGTATCGAAACCCGGTTTCTAGCGTTGTAAGTCCGCAGACATTCCGCTGTGCCACTGGTGGGGGGCATCAGATTTAGTTGTTTGTTTGTTTTATAGCGAAGCCACAGTGTGCTAGCTACTGCGTCCAGCGCATGGAATCAAACCCTGGATTTAGCGTTATAAGTCTATTGACTTACCGCTGTCCCATCGGGGGTACCAAATTTAGTTGATACAACTAAAAAAGTCAAAAGAAATGTAACATTAAAATAGGATCTAAGGTTTAATATCAAATTTAGTTGATGCAATGACAATACTTGGTTGAAATATAACTGTAAAATTAGGCCCAAAGGTTTAATAATTTGGCCCTTCCATTTCAGTTTCTTTGTGTGAGAGCATCTTTTTGAAGATGAGAAATACTTTTGTTAGTAGCGACTGCTAATCCCTTTTAATGCAACCAATAATATTAATTAATTTTTGGTCAGATTAGGACACGTATTTAGACCATAGTGTATATGACTTCATATTTTCTGTCTTTTGCTAGATTCATATCGTTTCTTGCATCTTTTAGTTCCTATAAATTCAGCGGTGGGTTAACGAAGCAGTTTCTAAAGTAAATTTCTTCATGCATCAGGTTTTTATCAACAAATGTAGTAAAAGGTTTTCCGTGTTTTAAAAAATCACGATGGATCATACAGTCGATAAGTGTTGAAACACAACACTATTCTTATCTTCATCTCAAGTAGTTGAAAGTCTCTTAGACAAATCACACGGGAAAGAATAGCGGAGAGAAATCTCTGAATTAGATTAATGTGATTATTATAAATTCGATAGAGTAATTTTTAGATAACTTTAGAAGTCACTTAGTGTGGTACAAACACATCAGAATTTGATACTAGGTATCTTTCTAGGTAATAAACGTTTCACGCCTTAGATTCCCCTAACGGTTGATATACCTATATGTTCTTTCGTTGTTCTTTAATTATAGGTTTTGCTGAGAGGTTAATATTGAGTATTTACAGTTTTACTTTTTGTCATTTTTTCTCCATGTTATGATGATTCAGTGATTTTCCTCTAGAACTCTCCAGTTTTGTTATAAAGTTTTTGATATCGGTTTTAGTTTTCTATTTAAATCATCTGCTATTTCCAACTTTTCTACATTTTATATTTCCTAAGGTCTTGAATAAAATAGAAAAACGGATTGAAAGTAGTAAGTTAGTTTTCTTCAGCAGAAATCAATTGGGATCCACCCTTCACACACCAGTATGCATGTAATGGCATTTAGAGATAAAAACACTTGAAAAGAAAATATTTTATTCTAACTATAGCTTATCAAAAAAAAACTTATTTCGCTCCCCCATTTTTACTTTCATTTCTCTTTCAACGTATAATGAAATTCAGTGGGAAAATAACTCTTTGTACTGAAACAGAACACTTGCACTGTATTTGAAACCTTACCGACCGTAGCTTAACGAAATTGGAGCACTGAACATCTACAATCTTACTGCACAACTGATTTATTCCAGATCCACTACACTTGGTCGAGTACTTTTCCAAGCAAAGACACATCAACAAGGTGTAATTTATTCTCCTTCCTACTGTCATTTGAAATTTAACCATGCAATGTATTTTCACAATATCAATTTCTCTCATTGATTCCACGTATTACTAGACTTCAATATTTGTTTGGCATCTCTCATTTCCCAGTAATGTAATTTTTAATGTTTTTTAGATTTTATATATTCATCTTTTGTGCTTACTTAACTTATAACTCGAACTTCTAATCAGTTGACAGAGGTCGTTTCTTTGTTGTTGCGTGACCTGAAAATAAAGTGGGTTAGATAGGCTGGGTTTTGTTACCTCATGATGGTTAACAGGTTTTCATTGAAAGAGGAAAAAACCTGAGCGCAAAATCTAGCTGGAAAGCTAAAGTAGGGTGTATCTATTTTTTTCGAGTAAAATAATACAAACATATATATATATATGTATATCATAAATAACCTAGCTGAGAGTAGACAATACAGTTTTCGCTGATAAGTAGTTGATTTTGTTAAATAATGTGAGTTTAATAATTTCTATATTACCATCTCGCCGACAGCTGAATCAACCGAAATACTAATTTTATACAGAAAGGTGAGTGGATTTTAAATCTTTCTCTCCCGGAATAAAGCAAATAATATTATGTGTAAGTCTACAAACTACATGTAAATGAATTGAACCTGGAACTCCATCTTACACTTCTATCAATTGAAACTCTTGTACTGGACGAGCTAACTTTGAATTGTTTTCAAATATTGTACTTACTATGCTTCATTATAGCCGCTACACTAAAGGAGCTCGAGCTTAGCCGTTATAGATCATGAAGTTTAAATTTCTTTGAATGAAAGTTGATGTAGATTTTAGCAGACATCCCCAAGTTGTTGAGTGAATTTTGTTAAATTTTTGGCACGAAGTTGTTGTACTGCAAAAATATCAATATGTATCTTCATAATAGAAATAGATTAGAGGAAAGGCAGTAATGAACACCATCCACTGCCAGCTCTTGGACTACTCTTTACCTACGAAAAGTCATCACATTACAACGCCCCCACTGTTGAAAGGGAGTGAATATTCGACGACGGGATTTGAACGCGTGACCCTTACCTCAGATTGCGATTCGAATGCCCTAACCATCAGGCCCTTAGCTTAAACGTTCGATGACGGGATCTTAACTTGCGACCCACAAATTACAATTCGAGCGCCTTAACCATTAGGTCATGCTAGACCCTTAGCTCAATCCCAGTAACATATTTAGTTAAACATTTGGAGTAAGTAATACGCAAAAACAAATAGGAATTACGGATAATACAAACGTCAAATTTTCTTAGAAAGTTAACTAGAAAAATAGAAATTACGTTATAGAAAATATAGATATTAAATTTTATTTGCAAAACGTAGGACGTAAAGATACCAAGATCGAAAAAATCAAACTTAAAATAATCTAAAGTATGAAGCATCAAATGCCAGTTGAAGTAAAACCAAAACTGAAGTGTAATGCTTAATACATTATATGAACTTATCGTGCAATGTGTATACTATATTTCAAAACTTATGTACACATCATATAACATAAAGTTTGTAAAATTTCCAAATTAAATGGCTGATATATATGTACACTAACATACAGACAACTGGAAAGCAATTTCAGAAATTTTGAAGGTTGTTCCTCAACTAAATCAGCTTTTAATTGAAAAGTTGATAGATTCTACCTTTTAAAAGTTTATTTTTCACTTAATATTTTTTTTTCTAATACCTCCTTAAACGTTGATTCTTACATAGTTCTAACTATGTATTACAAATTGGAATTTCTGGTATATAAAAAAACTGCGCAAATTCTCATTAATTTTCAAATTAAAATAGTAAATTCTTTGAGCGAAAAACCCCTCAAGTGTTTAACTGCACAGCATGAATGCTTGAGTTTTCCAATCCTTTACAAAACACTGCTGTAAAATAACATATTCAACTTAATGGAAATTAGTAGTCCACGAATATTACAAGAAACTGTTTTTCATTTTGAGTTTAAAATTTTCAAATGCCAGTCTTTCTCAGAAATTATTAAATAACATTCGATTAAAAGATTATTATCAGGAAAATAATTATGTACAGCACATCCAAATTAAACTACTGGCTACAAGAGGAGATAGGATCAACATTACGATTCAAATAATATTTATTTGCCTTCACTCTTATTAATAAATGTGCGCGATAATCATGTAAGTTTATAAATTGTGGCTAGATGAGAATTATCTTTACATAATATTAGAACAGTAATAACGCAGTGGATAAAAAAAGTTGATTGCAGTATTTGCTGACAGAACTACAGTCCTTGTCTAAGTTGAGATTTTTATTTGTTTAAATAGTTGTTAACAAGGTAACGCTTCTATAGTTCATTAATGTAGTTTCTCTATGGTCACTAAACAAAAAACACCTACAAAATATTTGGGCAAATAGCAAAGCTTCAATTCAAACTTCTCAGAAATGATGTACAAATTTCATTGAAGCAATGATCTTAAAGTTGAGATAAACGGGTTTACGATGTTGCTGAGAAGACTAACTGATGAATTGTATTTTTTCGATGACCAAAATACGTTCTTTGGTCCTCGGCAGATTTTTTTGTTCAGCCAACCCGATAACTTTGGAGTCGCTGACATGCGCAGATTGTTCACAGTTACTTCAAAACGTGACTAGCCATACCGAAAGTGGAGTCAGGCTTTATGTGTTAATGCTTCTTGGTTCGAACGAGGTGACATCTTATGGTTGAATATATAAGTATTCTGATTGAAAACAGTACACGTGTCCTTGTATGTTACTCTGGTTTGTTTCTTGACTGAAATCTGGTATGAGGTCTTTTAATTGGAATTACTTTTTATGCTCTTACTTTTGGCTTTAATACTTTTAAAGCTATTATTTTAGAGTGAATATGTTCAAGTAAGTTAACTGTATATTTACAATTAAAAGGAACACAACGTTAAAATCATTACACAACATATAGCTATTAAAACAGGGACTTGCTTTAAAAAAAGGTAGAATTTAAAATTTAATTAAATATGACAGAAACTGTTGAAATCGAAAAACCAAGATATCGTATTAAACAAGGTAGCTGGTCCAGGTCTAGAAATAAAAAGTACTGGATAAATCTATTATAACTCTAGGTAGTTTAAGCCTTGATTGCATTATAGGAATGAAAATGATTATATAGGTATATAAGTCCCAACCACACCTTTACCGTTACTCATGAAGATGGTGTGATAGAACACTGAAACATATAGAGTTGTTTTTAGTACAAGACCCTGTTTTGAAGTATTTGCTTATTCATGTTTTATGGATATTTTAGCAATTCCCAGAAGAAAAAAAAATACTTTCTCTTTTAACACAAAAAACCTTCTTGGAACACCATGTTAGTTATTACGACACCAAAAGAAAGTAAATTATGCCAAGTTTCATTTCTTGATATTTTTAATTATAAGCTAAAGAAACAAAAACTATGATGATAAAGTTCTAACATTTCAACCGCGGGGCTGCTATATGTTCTGAAAAGTATTGCCAGTTTTAATACTGAATCATATTGTCTTCCTTTTTGCTTTATTATACGAAATTTGCAAACACATAGAAGTAAACAGAAATAATTGGTATCTAACAAAACCGAATACGATATAGCACGATGAAAAATTCACACTGGACGAAGTTCAAAGCTATTATATTTATACGTGAACAAAAATAATAACAAAAATGGAAAACTATCTTTAAATGTATTTATCGTTTAAACATAGCGTTTCAAAAGCAATTATTTTGTTTCACAAAATCATTTACGTTTACAGGATACCCTACAGATACCATATTTGGTTAAGTGTAATAATTTGTTTACCGATGAAATTTTATTGCTTTCTTCATAGAAATATATATTACTGTCCAAGAAGTAATTCGTTTTTGACTTCTAAGTATTTTTATTATTTGGCTCCGGTTATTTTAAGCCTTTTTAAGTTTGATGATTGGTTAACCCTTAGTGTTAAGTTATTTAGCTAAAAAATGGTTAACCATCATGTATTCAATAATTTTTTAATTTTTGGTTTAACAAATGTGTAAGTAATTTTTCTTTTATGGTTGTAATTTTATTAATTAATAGAAATATTATTTATATTGTCCTGATAAATTAACGGCTTATATTCTGTCAAACGCAGTAAAACAAATAATAATGGAATTTTTACAGCTTCTCATTTTATGTTTTTCATTATTACTCCAAAAGTAATAGCCACTGTAACAAATTTACTCCCTCGTTTTTAATGCATCTGTATTTCTACGAATTAGATACACGCGTAAATATTTGGATATTTACAACTCTATTTATTTATGAACTACCAAAACAAGTAATACAAATTACAGGATTTTGAATAAATATTCTATATTTTTCATAAAGTTATTAATAAACGAAAAAACGAAAAATAACATCTAAGAAATTTGCTTTACAGTGCTTACAGGAGTTTCAATACTGAGGGAACACTCACTCTTATTAAATTTATATTTTTCAAAACAATAAGCTAATAAGTGATATTTAGGAATTCCAATAAAATACGAACGTTGATAGATGAAATGATTTATGAATGAATTTTTCGTTTCATATTTGGAAAATATTAAAAGTAATCATAATTTCAAGAATTTGTAAACTTGACAAAACATTTTTAAAGCAACGGTAAATAGTTTTATTAGAATATTAAGTTTTAATTTTCACCTTTATCTGATTCTAAGTGAGAATTTTTCGGTCTGTGTTTTCCACGTTATGTAATAACACTATTTTTCATTACTGGTTGACATTTGAAGAAACCCTCAAAATACGTGTAAATCAGGCAAAAAAGTAACTTACATTTCGATGGACATTCTAAAATGTTATTGATTTATTATATGTATTCAGTATAGGTGAAGGTATTTCATAACTTTTTCTTATATAAAAATATGTAGAAATAATGACCATTTTAAAATTTCATTACGTAACAATAGGTATTTGTATACAATATCATTTTAACCTGAGTTGTCATTTGTTTGTTATATTTTTACCAACATTCATTGGTATGGTTTCAATCTAATATGTCTCGACATACTGAAGTAATTTTTGCCCTGAAATTGGTCAAATAAAATCTAACAATGTTTTAAAGAGGAAACTTATTAAACTTTTGAGAAACTTACTTTTAAAATGTACGTTCAAATTCGGATGAAAGAAATCCTCACTTTTTTTTTTCACTTTAGAAAGGTTTCTCTGTGCATTGTCTTGAAACAATAAGAATAAGTGGGCTGCCATCTAGTTTGTAATTGAGAAATTGCCCTATAAATGATAAGAACATTCATTACATTACTGTGCGAAGTCAATTATTTTTCACAACAAAGAGTAACCAGAACAGGGTTAGATATGATTTAGTAATTTCTCTTGAGTCTTTGATGTTGTTTGTTTTTATCATTGAGCAAAGCTTTACGAATAATGCATATCTAGAAAACATCTCAAGGAAATGTGACCTCCAGTTTCGTAAGCAGTGCGTATAATCAATGCATTTTGTTAACATGGCATAAACTCGAACCGTAGTGTGATGAACACGGAAAATACTTCATGCATCTGAATTAATTTCTACATATCCACCACCATGAACACCACCACCATTCTCTAGGACAGAGTACTTTCATCTTCAAGAAGTTACTATTACGATTGGGTGATTTATTTCTAAGTCTCAACGGATTTGTCTTTCTTTATCACAACCAATAATTACAACTTTAACTTATCACAAATAGTTAGTGTTAAGTTACCTCCAATAGTTGTACTATTAATTTACTACAGATGATTTATAGTTTTCATTACCACCAACAGAAAATATTTTTGAACACCAATAGTAATATTTACTACTAATACAAAAAGTTTTTATTTATCGCCAATCATTCATTATCAATACTAGATTCTTTTTCTGTTACACCAATAACTAGTTTTAATTTACCACTAAAAGTTTTAACTTACCACAATAGTTTCAACAAAGCTATGTGAATGTCCCCTTTAATATTAGTGTCTTTATTACAAAAGTAAGAATAATTCTGTGCAACTGTTTTATCTAAGACCTTCTTTGAAAACTGTTATTAATCACGTTTACTTGTTTTGATTTGATTTATTATTTTGCACAGTTAATAGCTCGGTTACTTCTTTGAGTTGGATACTGGTTAAAACTGACATCATTGTTTACTCTGATATCGCCACAAAATGAAACATAAAAAGTCATACAGATGGATTAAATTACAACGAAAAATTAAATGTGTGTGCGTGCATATAAGAATATATGATAAAATATAAAACATTACCTAACCCGAAGAGTATCTCTATTTATTAAGTTTTTATGACTGTTTAACTAAAGTGTTGCGTTAAACACTCCATACAAAAAATAAAAGCCTGAATATATTCAGTACACATTTTAACACTTATCTTTCTTTTCCTTATACTAAATATGGGTATATACAGAGTTTTTTGTATGTTGTATTTAAGACAAGCTACTAAATCTATCTGGCATTGCCCCTAATTGTATCGATTTTTTTTTTTTTTTTGCTTTGCTGAGTGTCTTGTTCTTCATTTCTCAGAAGACGCTTTATTTTAGAACATCTAAAATTAAAAAAACTATTCTATTAGCAGTTCAGTGAACGCATTTTATTTGTATTGTCAACATGAACTGTAACATATTCGATACATGAAGTAAACGATAGCGAATATCGAGACTGAATATCACGTTTATAACTAACCCAAAGCTGAAAGTGAGAAGCGTGTTCAATGTCATCTCGGGACGAATCTTGGACCTTCCGAAACGCATCCCGTCTCACTAACAACTAGGCCACACCCGGACCATCATTGAGTGAACTTTGGTAATCTGTAGCTAAAATATGGGATTTTTAAATCATGATTGTTCGAAGTAGAATTAAGGAGTCTAAAAACCTATAATATATATGTTGAAATGAAATTGAAAAGTATTAGTGAACAGATAGAAAGATTACTCAATACCTAAATAGAAAGAAATGTAATTAGAAGAATATTATAAAGACAGAAAGTTATATAAGTAACAGGTAGACTAGACAGATAGTTAAACAAATAATTAGATTAACAGTAGATAAAGAAAAAATAAGTATATATTTAAATGAGTATAGTAATACACATTTGGTGAGTGGAAAAAAATAATGAACATACAGTTAACGTAATGAATAAGAAGATAGATTGGTAGATATATTAATAGATGGTTATATATACACAGCAAAGATATGGAGGAGGGTAGGTGTGATAAACAGTTAGATATATATACTTTGAAAGATAGATGGAGATACATAGTTCAATGGAGTGGTTGTGTTCTATTTTACTTCTTCCAATTATTCATACAATTTTAAATACCCTATGATTATCGTTTTTAATAGGTCAGAAAAACAACTTGACGATAACTCCAACCCTCTTACTATATATATATACAGACAGCTTTTGTGTGTTGTGACGGATTTAATACTATATGTTTCTTTCAATATCGATGTTTATTTAAATTAAATTTATATTTAGAAATGTACATAACTTATACTGTTATATCTGTATTGCGAAATTCCCGGCTATTCTCTAAAGTTGTAGAAGATTCTCGAGTGTAAGAATCAACAATATACGTGTGTACATAAACGCTAGTGTAGCGTTTGTATTGTTGCGTAACCTCAAGTTTCGAGAAACTCTCCACACGCTTATAAATATAACCAACTTGACGCGCCTAAAAACAGTATCTATTAATGGTTTGCTATAGTTGGTGTGCTATAAACTTCGCAAGCTATAACTGCGATTATTATAACGCTTATTAATCGGGACACTTCAGATATTTGACCAGAAACATTTATAAATTTCTAACATAACAAACCATTTAACTTCAGTGGATTCACATCAGACATTAGTATTTTTACGAAAACATTATCCAACTCCATCGGTGCAAAAATATCGGCGTGTGATCAGTGAAGACCACATAGCTAGCTAGCTCTCTGTTAAGTGAATTGTACCTACGTCAACTCGAAATTAACTTGGTCATCGAGAACCCTTGATAAGATATCATGGAAGTTCCAGACCAGAAAGAAGACTTTATATTGCTTGCAAGATTGTAAAACTCTTGTTTATAAATCATTGTTTGTAATAACTATTTGTAATAACTGTTATTGTAAATTATATTATTGGTTGTATATTAAAATATTTTGTATTAAAAAAAGAAAACTGTGGGTATCAATCTTGTTGGCAAATATCATAAATTGGATACATATCGGCATTTATTTAACTACTAAATCTAAATTACAATTTAACTCAGTTTTAGTCTATTTGAAATTGTAATACATAACATAATAAATTGAGGGCTCGTGTCCGAGATCTGAATCAGAGACAAAATTAGATCTAAATTTAAATTTAAATCATAATTCAATTTATATATATATCAGTGCCAACAAGATTTGATAATGTCTGATTATCAAGATTTTTTGAGTCACCCTCTGTCGAACAACTAGAAAGATATGAAAAAAAGTGGATTGTTCGAAATAACCAAAGTTTTAGAACTAGAAGTTAAAAGATCAGTGAGCAAAAACGAACTAAAAGTATATTATTTAAATACTAGTCGATCATGATTTATTGTCTGAGGAAGCATTAGGAGAATACTCTAGTGTCCCTACCAGCCAATTGGAGTTGAGTGATAAGGATAAGTTAAAGATCCAGCTAAAACTCAAATAAATCAAGCTTGAACAAGCTCGTATCGAGACCGAAAAATAGAAAGAACAAGCTCGTACTGAAGCTGAAAGAGAACGTAAACGCTTCAAAGCCGAAAAAGAAATTAGGCTGAAAGAAATAGAAATTAGACTCAACTCTGATCGACCAAGCCAAAATGACAACTTTGAACTTAATCGATATGTTAAAGTACCACCGTTCAATGAAAATGAAGTTGATAAATATTTCAAACATTTTGAAAAGGTTGCCCAAACCATGGAATGGCCCACAGAAAAATGGTCATTATTATTACAAAGTATTTTAACTGGTAAAGAACAAGAAGTTTGTGCCGCTCTCTCTCTAGAAAATTGTATGAATTATGATAAGGTTAAAGCAGCTATTTTCAAAGCATACGAGTTAGTACCTGAGGCATATCGCCAAAAGTTTCGAGGTTATCGCAAACAAGATAATCAAACTTATATGGAATTTGCCCACAAAAAAGAGGTTTATTTGATCAATGGTGTAATTCTATCCATATTGGCAATAGTTTCGACAAACTAAAACAATTATGTCTAATTGAGGAGTTTAAACGTTGTGCATGTGACGACCTCAAAACTTACTTGGATGAAAATAAAGTTGAAATGCTACAGGAAGCAGGTGCTCTTTCTGATGATTACACTTTAACACATAA
>NW_013665673.1:128920-134590 GCF_000517525.1 Limulus polyphemus | reverse complement strand
CAAGAAGTTTGTGCCGCTCTCTCTCTAGAAAATTGTACGAATTATGATAAGGTTAAAGCAGCTATTTTCAAAGCATACGAGTTTCGAGGTTATCGCAAACAAGATAATCAAACTTATATGGAATTTACCCACAAAAAAGAGGTTTATTTTGATCGATGGTGTAATTCTATGCATATTGGCAATAGTTTCGACAAACTAAGACAATTATGTCTAATTGAGGAATTTAAACATTGTGCAGGTGACGACCTCAAAACTTACTTGGATGAAAATAAAGTTGAAACAACTACAGGAAGCAGGTGCTCTTTCTGATGATTACACTTTAACACATAAAATCACTTTTCATAAAAATAAATTCCTATCATTTTGACAAAAACCTGTATCTGTTCAAGCCACTGAAGTTGAGGATCCTTCTAAAACATCCAGCTCCTCTGGTTCGAAATCTTCATACAATCGGGCTAAAACTTCATCAAAACCATCAAGACCTGTCTACCATTTTTGTAAAAAACTTGGTCATGTTATGTCCGATTCTTACGGTATGAGAAAAAACGGAGGCAACACCCAGTGCGTTTTTGTCCACATATGAACGTAGTTTCACCAGATCACCCGATGCTGTTGATTTGGCTACTGATATAAAAGCTGATGTAATCAGGGAGGAATTTAGACATTTGTGTCTGTTGGTTCCGCGTCGTTGACAAATGGCACTGCCAATCTCATACCCATAAGTATTCTACGTGATACTGTGGCAACTCAGTCATCGTTGTTAAAAGGTATATTACCTTTAGATTCGAGTTCTGCCACTGGTGAGTCTGTTATTGTTCAGAGTATTGAGGGTGGCTTTGTTAATATTCCTCTTCATAACATTTATTTAGCATCAAACCTAGTTTCTAGACCAGTTGTGGTTGGAGTAAGACCTACTCTGCCAATTAAGGGTGTATCATTGTTGTTGGGAAATGATTTGGTTGGGGAAAAAGTTGTTGCCGAACCCAAAATGGTAAGGGAGCCGATCACTGTTTCATCTAAGGATGATGTTGTCGTTGAGGAAAATCCCGATATGTTCCCCTTGTGTGCTGTGACTCGAGCTCAGGCTAAGAAATTAAACCAAGAACAAATGATAAACACATATTCAGAGGAAGATATTATAGATTTGTCTCAGACACATTTTTGGATCTGACGGGGATCTTGTGGATGATTGTTCTACTGACGATTCCTCGGTGAGTGACAATTATGGACTGAGAGATCTGGTTCACCTGGTGAAGTTCCATTTAAGAAAAGTAAACTGATCACTGAGCAAGAAAAGGATCCGCAGATCTCTTCACTATTTAAACATGCACTCCCAAAAAATGAACTGAAGAAAGTTCCAAATGGTTATTTTTTGAAAAATGGTATACTTATGAGGAAATGGAGACCATAAGATATGCCAGCTTCAGAGGACTAGGCTATTGTTTACCAAATCGTTGTTACCAAAGCCTATCGTTCTGACATATTTAAAGTTGCCCCTGAACTCCCCATGGGAAATCATTTAGGTGTCAACAAGACATGTGACAAAATTATGAGATATTTCTTTTGGCCAAAAATTAGGCAAGATGTTTCTCAGTTTTGTAAAACTGGTCATAACTGTCAGTTGGTCGGAAAACCTAACCAGAAAATTCCTGTTGCTCATTTGAAACCTATCCCAGCTTTCGAAGAACCCTTCAGTGGTGTGATTGTTGATTGTGTTGAACTTTTACCAAAAAACCGATCAGGCAACCAGTACTTGTTGACTATCATGCGTGCACCCACACGATTCCCTGAAGGTATCCCTTTGAGACATATTTCAGCCCAAAAAATGTCTAAGGCTTTGACTAATTTCTTTAATTTCATTGGCTTGCCCAAAGAAATTCAGTCTGATCAGGTATCAAATGTTATGTCAGGATTGTTTCAACAAGTTGTTTATCAGCTCGGTGCTAAACAGATCAAATCTAGTGCGTACCATCCAGAATCTCAAAGTGCTCTTGAGTGATTCCATTCTACCTTGAAAAATATGATGCGGACTTAATGTCTCGATAACGAGAAGGATTGGAATGAAGGAGTTAATTTATTATTATTGGCTGTTCGTGAGTCAGTTCAGGAGTCGTTAGGGTTTAGCCCATTTGAGTTGGTGATTAGCCATTCAGTACGTGGTTGTTTGAGGTTACTGAAGGAACAATGGTTGGAAGATGATCCGAAAAAAATGTACTTGTTGGATTACTTTTCCAAAGGCCCCCCCGTGGCATAGTGGTATGTCTGTGGAATTACAACGCTAGAAACCGGGTTTCGAAACCCGTGGTGGGCAGAGCACAGATAGTCCTTGTGTAGCTTTGTGCAAAATTAAAAACAAACAAGCAAACAAACTTTTCCAAATTTCAGTCCATATTCTTACGCGCTTGTGAATTGGCTCGAGAAAATCTGAAGGCATCCCAAGTTCGAATGAAAAACGTTTATGACAGTAAGGCTGGAGAACCTAAGTTCCGTCCTGGGGACATGAATTTAGTATTGTTACCCACAGTGGGACATGATTTTAGTATTGTTACCCACAGTGGGACATGATTTTAGTATTGTTACCCACAGTGGGACATGGTTTTAGTATTGTTACCCACCGTGGGACATGATTTTAGTATTGTTACCCACAGTGGGACATGATTTTAGTATTGTTACCCACAGTGGGACATGGTTTTAGTATTGTTACCCACCGTGGGACATCCACTCAAGATAAAAAAGAAAGAACAAAAAAGAAGAGAATGAAAGAAAGAAAAACAAAACAGAGTATGATTTGGAGATAATCCATGTAAAGGGGATTGATAACATTTATAATGATGTACTTTCACGTGCTATGTAATTTTATGATCATGAGGTTATTTGTATTAATTGTGTTATGTACTGTTATAGTTATTGGATAATGTATTGTATTTAATGTACTGTTGTCAATTTTTAATTCTCTAAGGATGGAGTTATGACGAATTTACTATCATATATTTATTTTAATATCGATATTTGTTTAAATTTAATTTATATTTAGAAATGCACATAGCAGTGTTGTCGATTTCTGCTTTATTCTTGTCATGCTGTTGCTTACGGCGGTAGAACAAAGGAGACAACAGAATGCTCGAGTACACGTGTAAATCTGAGTTTACGTGGTTTTTCTTTCAGTAGTTTACATTAGCGTATAAAACTTCACTTTAAAGTATAAATATTAGCTTGTTAATACAAGCGTCTGAATGTTGTTTTTCATGTAGTTGAGCAGTGTTAATTCTGACAAAAACAAGCCTCGCACTCCGTTCGAAAATAAAAACAAACATACTCAATTATCACTTTCTTGTGTATATGATAACATATGAAGGAAAACAGAAAGTTTCTCGCGAAGTCATGAAAGTTTAATAACAGTGTAACTAAAAACTTAAACGAAATCGTCATTCTCAGATCAGCTTTCGTTCCCAAAATGTAATGATTAATGTAAAATTATAACCACTAACTTTATTTGTATAAAGACAGCCGTAAACAAAAAATCCTGATGGTTTTTACACTGGTTGTTTATAGTAATATTGCTACCAAGAATTCAGTACAAGTATGGCATCAGTACGAGATTCGCTACACATGTCCTCTCTCCAACATAACCCCGTATGTGTTAGTTTTATAAATAATGAAACAAAAACTTTGAGTTGCAGTTGCGACGAACATTTGCTTTTCATTTCTTTAATGCTTTGTAAAATGTAGAACTGACATCGTATTTTGAAGAACAAGTCTACAAATATGTAGCATGTGTATATGACGTTCTAAAATCCAACAAAACAATCTCGGGAAAATATCAGCACAGAGAAATTAAACTCTTCAGTGAATTACTTGACTAAAAAGAAATCTTAGACCACTATATTTTTATTACGATTATTTTACAAAGTTTTTTTTTCACTGATAATTTCCAAAATTCGAAACTCTCTGCAAAAAAATATGATAATTTCTTAAGTTTATAGAATTAGTAATAAGTATTATAAAATGGTATTCGAATTCGAAAACAACAAAATATAATAAAGAAGACGTACATTGTGTGTATGTGTGCGAATAACAATTTTCAGTTTCTGCTAATAAGCATATTATCACTGGTAAATTGGGAATCGTGATAAAAGATATAAATATCAATTAGGAATACTTTTTTGTTTTTTTTAATGACATTAAAAAGTCTATAGAAATAAAAAACAACTTAGGGGAATGTGTAATATAACTAAGTTTCATCACAGATTATTCATCAAGATTTTTAATGGATTGGAAATAATTTATATAGATTAAAGTTAATCGGATTTAAAATGCTTAAAGAACTACCTAACAGGTCTATTAATTTTATTAGTTTGAAAAATATAGTTTAACAATTGAAAAATAGGTTTATTATAACATAGATTGATAAGGCAGAAAAAATTGTGGTTTTGATTGTAAAGATTATGCACAAATTGTAAGCAAAGAAGTGAATTCTATTCAGCAACACTTTTCATAACACAAGCAAATTAGCAATAAATATAATATTACTAAATTTTTATAAAATAATCACTTAAATGTTTAGAATTAATTGTCGTATTTGTGTTTTACTCCGAAAGTGTTAAAAATGAAATGAAATTCGGATTTATTACTAATTCAGTAAACATTTTTACAAAAGCAGTCGGTTATCTTGTTAAATACAATGTTTAATGTATTAATAAATGACATTATAGTAAGTGATCGCAACAGTCTTGACTTTTGGATACACTGAAATTGATCTGCATGATCTAGAAACTTAAATGATGTAAAAACAATTCTGTTTTATTTCATACTTTTGACTTCACGCTTGTATATAGGGAAATTCTTGTAGGCAACATGCTTAGAAATCTAAGTCTATTGGGTGATTGATTTATAAGGTTACCAGTTGAATTATCTATAATTTTATGATAAGATTATACAATATCTAGTTCTATTTATAACAAACCTATTTTTTAACTATAAAGTGTAAAAACAGGTTGTTACTGTCCCTACAGATGCTAACTATTCTCCTAAGGTTACTAAGTCTTTTTATGTCACTTTTTTAATGAAAAATAATTTCATTCTTTTTTACTTTCACCAACAGATGCATAGTGATTAAATTTGTTTAAATAATCATAATATTAATAACTATCACAATATATTCTATTGAACGCTAAATAGAAATTATTGGGGCATCTGATACAGAGGCTTCAGTTACTATAGAATTAGATACAGAAAAATAAAAACTGTGTGGTTGTGACGAATTTATTATTATATATCTATTTTAATATCGATGTTTGTTTAAATTAAATTCATATTTAGAAGTGTACATAACCATTAATGTTAAATATGTATTATGAAACTCCCGCCTATTCTCTAAAGTTGTAGAAGATTCTCGAGTGTAAGAATTAACAATATCTGTATGTACGTAAACGCTTGTGTTGGCGTCAATATTGTTATGTAAAAGTGAAATTTCGAGAAACTCTCCACACGCCTATAAATATAACCAACGCGACGCGCCAAAAACAGTATATATTATTGGTTTGCTGTAGTTGGTGTGCTATAACTGTGATTGTTATAACGCTTATTAATCGGGAAACTTAAGGTATTCGACCAGGAACATTTATAAATTTCGAACATTACAAATCATTCAACTTCAGTGGATTCACATCG
>NW_013665673.1:123639-128044 GCF_000517525.1 Limulus polyphemus | reverse complement strand
AGAAAGAAGACTTTGTATTGCTTGTAAGTTTGTAAAACTTTTGTATATAAATCATTGTATGTAGTAGCTGTGTGTAATAACTGTTATTGTAAATTGTATTACTGTTTGTATATTAAAACATATTTGCATTAAAAAAGAAAACTGTGTGTCTCAATCTTGTTGGCAAATATCTCAAACTGGAGATATAACGACATTTATATAACTACTAAATCTAAATTACAATTTAACTCCGTTTTAGGCTATTTGAAATTGTAATACGTAACACTGGTTAAAATCATTTTTGGTAAATGCAAAACATTTTCTATCAACATGTTTAGACCTCCTTCGTCTTATTTTTATTTTCTTATTAATTTATTTTCATACAAAAATGTGACCCCTCATTGGCTCAGCAGTCAATCTGGATCCTTATAGCGCTAAAAACCGGTGAGATTTTATTGCAAATTTTATTTTTTGTAATCTGGAGGGAAATCCATTTCTTTATCTTCCTAGCTTTCAACCTAGAAACATTTTAGGTTTTTTATACTGCCTACGGAGGTATGTGTACATTATAGGGATGGGATGCAGGCTTTAAGGTTTTATTTATTACCCCAGCAGTCCAATTTTACTAACATATTTTATTTTGATAATTTTCTTTCTAGAACTAACTGCTTTCTCACAAATAAATATAGTTTAAAATAGGACGTTGGGAACTTGAAAAATCCCATCTGCTCTTGATTTTACTTTTTTAATTTCTACATACGAAGCTTGCAGATAAAGGTCAAATCCGAGAGTCAGTAAAATTCTGTTGCTGCATAAGTCATAAGTCCGTAGTTTCTGTTCCAGTTTGTTTTGGTTTTTTATAAGCAACAACACTTTCTGTCTTTTTCTGAATACTTTTTCTAAATTTTCGTCAAATGTTTTTGTTTTTTTTATATTCCTTTATATGTTAAAATTCACGTACTTGCGTGTAATTTTATAAATAATTACATAAATACTTGCTGCAATCAACTGTTCAGACTGGTGCTCAGTAACTAACTCTATTTTTCTCTGGATTCATAATATTTATAACATCATTTACAATATATGCACCAATGTAAAAACCATGAACTCGAAAACTATTTCTTATATATGTAAATTTCGTCCATTCCAATTGCCTTTGCCTGAAGATGAGCATCGTTCCTGTTTTTCATGCCTGTAATGATGAAATCTAACACCCACACACATGATATCATATATATAGAACTCCCATCTAAATTTGCTAAATATTATTCTTGCTCTCTGTTTCTTCGCCCTCTGGTGAGAGAAGGGAGTCCAGAGGTGTTCCCCCCCTATTATTTATTTAGGCAAGTTTCTCTGGGTTGTATTTTTGACTCACTAAACAGAATGCCTATCATTAATAAGAACATTAGAACACCCAGTTGGAAATTTTACTCATTCCTAGGATTCACAGTTCATGAGAAGGAAAGAAGAGAGAATAGTAAAAAACATAATTATGAATTAATAAAAATGTAATAGAAAAAAGGTAAAGATTGGAGAAAAATGGATATGCATGTAATAAAACAAACAAACTGATCATTCTTCTGTTTCTTCGTATTATTCATTCCTGCTTTTATCCAACACTTTGTATTAATTCTATTTATTGATCACACATAATGCTACGATTAACATTAATTAATATAATGTTGAGTTATGAAAACTGTAAGTAAATCTCTTGCCATCTTTATATAACAAAGGAACGATATATTCATTAATACAAATATAAAAGATACAATGCTTGTTTTCTATACACGATTCGAGCATCATTATAACCTAAAATTTTGTCATCGTATGAATATTAGGAAAAAAATTCTAGAATATGTAGCTGACATCCAGCGCTCATTATTTCGCGTAACCATGGATACCAAACTCAATCTACTCCGGTGGACTAAGCAATAAGTGGTGTCTAATCTGAATATCTAAAGTTCTACTTATGTTGTATTCGTGTTCGGTTAACTTATACACTGCACATTTATAATCAATACCAAAAAAAACGGAATTAATTATTAGATATACACACTAATAATGTTTAACGAAGGATTAGCTTATAGGAAAAATAATTAAATGCTACATATACCACACAATTATGTATCTATATAATATACAAACTATCTATAATCTGAAACATAGAGCTTTGGAAACAAGAAGAGAGAGAAATAAAGATCAAAACAGAACGAACTGTGAGCGTGACGTTTTTATATTCATTAAAAATCTAGCGAAAGTTCAGAGTGCGTTTGACCCAGTTTTTATAACATGTTGTTAATGAAACTTCACAAGCCTACGTAAGGTGAAGAAACATTAAGATGTAGTAAGTTGCACTTTTATAGATTTTGTAAGTGTATAGTAGTTAGTTGTGCCATAACTGTATAAGTAAACTTAATATCAGTGAAACAATCCTTATGTAATAAGAAAACGTTGAGGCACAACTACATAATAATTAATGATTACATTTGAATTTCTGTATTTATGGCAAAGCTGCTAAGGCTAACTGCGGCCGTTCCTAATTTTTAACTATTGATCAGATTGGAATGTAGCCAGTCAGAAGCATCCTAACATCAACCATCCACGATGAGGAATTGACTGTCACTCTTATAACGTAACCAAAGCTTAAAGTTCGGGGAATATCTTATGGTATAACACAGATTTCAACACGGATTGCAAGCTCCGAAATCCAGAGTGGCCAACCTTCGCCCTTATAATTTCTTCGTGTCTTGTGTGAGAACTCGGTATATATGTAATTCTGTACTATTTCTTTGACTCTGTTCGATTTTAAATGGCGTTACATTAAAATTATACAAGTAAATAATGCATAAAATATAACTGTACATGAGAAAAGTTCCATACATCTAGGCAATTTTGTAATGTTCTTTTCGTGTAATCTCATACTACATTTTTCAATTTAAAATCACATTTCCTAAAAATATGTCAGTGAATAATTAGCGTTTTCAATACTTGAGATAATAATGCGAAAGATAAGCTCCTATAACACAGCATAAAATTTTATAATTAAATATATTTATTTTATTTTTACAGTTCTCTTAATAAAACTAAGCAGTACTAGCCTTAGGTCACAGCAAGAAGCAACTGCTTGGAGCCTGTGTAATTTTAAACAAATATATATATATATTTATTTTAGTATCACAGTCATATAATCCTTTGAAATAACGTTCAGGCACTTAATTTAGGCTTTAATTTAAAAACAAATTTTTGTGATGGGCAAAAAACACTTAAATTCTAATTTGTTATACAGAAAATAAATACAAAGAAAAAACAGATCATGCGATAATATAAAAAAATAATAACTTTGGTCCTTAAAGAACAATTTTTTCAAATAAAATGTAAACACCTACAACCTCTCGTATTTAATCTAGAAACTTTATTTGTTTGTTATTAAGCACAAAGTTACACAATGGGATACATATGCTGCACCAACCACGGATGTCGAAACCCGGTTTCCAACGTTATAATTCTTCAGACTTACCTCTGTGTCACTGAGGGCTATTCTAGGAGAAAAAAAACACCTACAACCTCTCTTGTTTAATTAAGAAGCAAAATAACATCTACAACTACTCGTGTTTAATCTAGAAAAAAAAACACCTACAACTGCTCGTGTTTAATCTAGAAACAAAAACACCTATAAACTCTCGTGTTTAATCTAGAAACATAAACACTTACAAACTGTCGTGTTTAATCTGAAAACATAAACACCTACAACCACTTATGTTTAATCTAGAAACAAAAACACCTACAAACTCTCGTGTTTAATCTAGAAAGTAGGTGTTGGTGCTCTAGCACACTATTAATGTTATCTCAGCAAAATTCAGAGGAGAAATTTATTAAAACAAAAGCGATCACGAAAAGCACAAAGAGAAAGTAATTTGTTTGTACTCATTTTATATTATTTAAACGCCACTTAGATAATTCCACAAACCAGAAGGGGAGTTTCTAAAAGCCCGCCCACCCATTAGCAAAAGATTCAATAGATAAATAGTTTGATTTAAATGTGTAGTCCCTTATTCACCATTAATAGCCTTAAATACTTTAGGTGTTTAGATGTTTATATAATCTCTTCTTCCCTTACATTTACGTTTTGGTAAAGAAAATAAAGTAACAAATAAATATATAGTTTTCAAAAATAAATATTACACTTGATAACATTATTATTAAACCGCCATTTTTTATTTTATGACTATTTTGTCAAAGTGCAAAAAAAGTTAGTAAATTAATGTTTTGCTTTATTTTTAGTTTCTTCATGTCCAATACGCATCAATGTTTATATTAAGAAAGTAGCGAGGTCGGCCTAGCTTAGGCCTGCTCTATCGAATTATGTATTTTTTATGCCTGGCCTCACGTCCTAGTATGATATGTATACATAATGCAGACCTAGGCC
>NW_013665673.1:108320-122639 GCF_000517525.1 Limulus polyphemus | reverse complement strand
TAACAAAACGCTATAATTCACAACGAACGTCTCACGTGATCAACTCAACAATACTCTGTCGCAGTTCAATTACACATTGTTCCCGTCGCTTCTTGGCCGGTCTTATATATACAAGACTACCTCATATCTAGTAGTCTCCCGACGCTTCATGAACGTTCTAGAAGCGTGTGGCGTGTTACTAGCGTTACGTGACCTCCGCTGTCGTAACAGTATTATCCCTGCTTATAAGAACAAAATATAAAATGATTGGATCTCCCATAGTTTCTAATATATAGCTTAAGTTTTAAGGAAAAGTCAATTGCTAACAGGGTATGTTGTGGCATATAGTTTGATACATTATTTCATCAAAAATACTTGCTTGGAACAAGCAACTAAATTACCAAGTCATATAGGTGGATAATGGATGAGTCAATAAAATGTTATAAAAAACCAACTTCCAATTCGGTAAAAATGTCACTATTATGAAAAACAAAAACATATTCGTAGCATGACTTCAATCTATGAATTCCTCCCAGAAATGGTGCACGTACAACGGATTTCCTTTATTGTACTCATGATGGAACCACAGTTTACAATTCATATGTTGCACCCAAAACAGAAAACTGCTGCTCTGAATATTTTGTTTTATGTTATTTGGTCTTCTGTGTGCCATTTACCTCGGAGAAAATAACATTTTTCTTCATAATTTTTTTACTGACCAGTTCTCTATGGCAATATCCGTTTCTTTTCAGGTGTGTCGGCTAATATAGCAGTGTAGCGTTTCTTTGGGCTATCTTGGGATATTTTTGTATGACTATATTTTCTGAAAAGCCTCAGAATTTCTAACGATTTTACTTGTCTTATATTGTTACAATCTATAACAAATAGCCCTACAACATATCAAGGAAGATTTAAATAACGAATTGTTATTAATTAAGTGTATAGCTATTAATAGAGAATTTGAACCAAATGTAGTAGACAAAGCATTTAAGAAATTTAACAAAAATGCAAATTCAGTTTAAAATACCACATTAAAATCTGTTTATGAGAAAAAAGAAACTCTAAGTTTACCTTATGTTCCAGGTTCAACAAGTCAATCATATAAAGTATATAAAAAGTGTCAGAATTTTTACCTTATCTTCAAACCAATAAATAAGATACAAGATATGATAGGGAATGCTAAAGACAAAATAGAATTAACAGATAAAACAGGTATATATAAGATAGAATGTGAATGTGGTAGTGTTTATATTGGTCAAACTAAAAGAAAGTTAAAATCTAGATTGCAAGAACACGAAAGTTACATAAGCAATAATAAAATAGAAATTTCAGCTGTAGCCGAACATGTAAAACTACCCAACATACAATACAAACTTTAGTTTTAGCTCAGCCTCGAAGTTTTATATCATTAAATATTAAAGAAACATTAGAAATAATGAAACAGAAAAAACAAATACAAGTATTAAATAGAGACGAAGGACTAGCAAGTCAATACGTTGATATTTGGCGAGATACATTATATTTTTTTATTACACCAAGGAAATATGCAAATAACAATGAAGTAATGTGACAAGGGGAAAGTATAAAATAGTCTTGTAAGTTACTCCTGAGGATGACGTAGATCACGTCGAAACATGTACTTGTAGAGTGATATTTCTGTTTTAAAGTGGAAGCCGTACGTCTTCAATAAAGTTTTATTGTGTATATACAAAACTTTATTTTTAATTATTTATTATAATTTTGAAAAATTTTAAACACAAGTGCCGGTAGTGCATATATCAACCATGTTTAAGCCCAGACATACTAACAAACAGATCAGTCATCATTGCCATGTTTCCCATAATAATTAGTATATATAGGTACTTTCTATGACCATACGCGCTTCAAAGAGCTTTAGTTATTAAAGAAACATTAAAAAAATTATGTGCCCAAAAATGTTACTCAGAAAGTAAAAAAGAAAAGAAAATATTTTCCCTACATTTCTAAACTTTGCAGGACTCCAGTCTTTACTTCCTGATAAGTTACGTTGAAAAGTCTTGCTCACGTGATAGCACACACAATTTCATTAACAGAGCAGACCTTTGAAACTATGAGCACTATAACAACACTTACCCATGTAACAACTTGTGAGATATAAAAGACTGTTTAGTGTAGGTAGTATTATTTATTTATTTATTTTATGTTTTTGAATTATTTGATGTCGAGGCTATCGAACTTTGTGTTCCCAATCCATTGATGTCGAGAGTATGGGTATTTCTAGAAGTGATAGACGTATAAATAACGGCGAACAGACGAGCGGAAAGAGTGAGTAAAAAGTAAAGTCACAGGAAAGACAAGTCGGTGAGAGAAAAGTTAGAAAACGAAAAGTTAACCACTGTAAAAGTGAAAGGCCTAATGGTTGATATATTACAGTGAGATTAACAATTTTGAAAGAGATAAAGAGAATAAGTTGTCTCATCAAAGGGTGTTCTAAAGTAATTGAACCTGCCTCAGGCAGATGATGATTGGAAGTACAGGATACAACCGTGGTAACTCAGCGACAACGTAAGTGAACTATAGACGAATGCAATGTTGATAGAAATAGAGAGAAAATAGATAGACTTGTCAATTGAATCGTAAAGCAATTCAATTGGCCTAAGTGGGCTTTTCACAAGAAAAAGAGAAATGTATAGTGTTTAAGGTACAACTATGATTGCACAAAGTTAAAAGTTGTAACCTTATGGAACCGTGGTATTTCGCGAAAACACTTTTACTGGGATTTCCCGAAAGCGGACCTCAAATGTGGCATTAATTTACGTTAAAGCACGTAAATATGTAGGCCTACTAATTACAATTTGTAACTTGGTTAAATAAATTAGATTGCACTTTTTCAGTTTAATGATCATTGTCGCTATAATTGAAAAGTTGTAGTTTGAACAAATTTGTTGAACTAGTATTTTGCACTTTTTCAGTTTAATGATTTGTTGTTGTTTTTTACACAGTCAAAGATGGAGAAGTAATGAAACCTGTAAATGTGGGTCATAGGCCCACAGGTTTGCTAGTTGAAGAAATAAATTTAAACAAAACCTATGAATTTTTATTTATTTGTTTTAGCGCAAAGCCACATTAGGCTATCTGCTGTGTCCACCGCTCATAGCGTTGTAAGTTCGTAGGCATACAGCTGTCCCACCGGGGGACAACTGTAAGCACAAGAGCAAATGTGTATTTCACGTAATAGTAATTCCTGCTTAAAAATTAAAATCATGTATAATTAACACAATATATAAAATTAATGATTCGTTATAAATACAAATATACCAGTAACAACTCAAGTCAAAGTTACAGCCTTATGTTTAAGCGCAATACTGAAACCTTAAAAAAGTGTTTTATTGTTAATAATCACTTACAACCAAAGTGCGGTGAATAATGCATTATGATACTTTTCCTTTTTGTTTTCATTTACTTTGGAAATCTTAAGCTTTGTAATTATATATTGTAATTTACTATAACTTACTGTTAAGTTAAAAGAATGCTTTGCATGCAGGCGAGTTAATGAAATGCATTTCTCAAAACATTATAAATTTTTAAGGAGTTCCAAAGTCAAGACATTCTTGTCATCCTTTCTTTGTTTATTCAACCTAAATCTTTTGTATTTATTTCATCTTTCTTCCAATATTCTACACAATAAAACATTGCCATCAGTATAGAGCCAGTAGTTTGGTTGTTTCAAATATTCACACAAAGCTAAATAGGGGTTATGCGCATTATCCGATATTAATTTTGAACTGATAAGCTAGGGGAAAGTAGTAATCAACTGCACCCATCACTAATACTTGGATTACTCTTATCCAATTGAAGGATTTTACCGCCATTCAATGGTAATTGAGCCATAATCTCTCGGATTTACAGTCCGGTACGTTAACTACCCGTCCCCCAGTAGCTGATACTGACGCGAAACTTGTACCGACGTGGCTTTATATTCAAAACAAATGAATCACTTAAAACCATTTGTAATCCTTGTGGGAAAAAAAAGACAATTAGGAAAACTTTATTTATATATTTATAGCTGGGACTCAATAAGAATTATCATTGTTATGCAAAATAGAATGCATGTTACATAAAGTATATATACATATATAATATATTCATGCAGAAATTATGTTAGTTTCTTTATTTTGAAGCATTAAAACGAATGATAGAAAGTATAATTCTAATATTAGAGCAATTGCGTCAACGAACAGTATAATAAACACAAACTGTATCGAACATACTCCCGGTTTCTCAGTGGTAAGCTTTACGACTGGTAATGCTTAAAATCAGGGCTCGATACTCGCTGTGGGCACAGCGCAGCTAGCCCATTGTGTAGTTTTGCGCTTAAAAACAAATAAAAAAGCTATGAAACACCTACATAAGGCTGGGTACTGGATCACAATAATGCACTAGAAAAATTAGATTTTAACTTCGAACAGCATCATTGGGAAATATTGCAAATAACAATAAGATCCGACACTAAAACACACGTAGTTTCTTTCCGATAAGTTGCTGTTGTTGGGAATTACCTAGAATGTATATAACATGTTAGTTGATATGTAAAAAAATCGCAATTATTATTAAATAACAGTATTGTCTGGGATAATAAATCAATGTTAGCGTCAAGAATGTATAAAAGAACTAGCTAGTATGAGTGAGGCGCTTGTTGGCAATATTAAGTTTAGCTAGAGCAACTTATTGGTATCTGTATAGAGTTTAAACTCCAGCTTTTTACTGTGTAACATTATTTCTGGCAGTGAGAGATTTCCCGAACGTCTTTCATATTCCAGCTACAGTAACAACACGATATTTTACTTCAGAATGTTACTATAAATGCAACGAGAATGATACACACGAATCCTGATTTCAACATCATGCAGAATAAATAAAGAAATAATATACAGCGTTTTTTGTTTTTTTTACCGTGGTATCTCATATCAGTTGGCAACTCAGGGTACTGTATTACCAAGCTGCACGTGCTGAAACTGTCAGAAAACCATAGCAACGCTTGTTCATCATATTTCGCCTACAAACCAGTTAAATACAAGTCTCGAATTCTAAAACCAAAATGACATGAGGTACTAACAGATGCGTTGTACTCTAAGTAAGAACTGATTATTGGTTGTACTTATACGGGTGTTAATTGTTGAAATATAGATTACTGTCTCAACTTCGTCCTCAATATATACTTTTACGTTTAGCACTTTCAAATAATTCGAATAGATTGTACAGGTTGGGAAAAACTAATAGTTTGAAGGTAACAATGCTATGACATCAAACTGTAGCGTAATAACAAAAAAGTCGTTCTTAATATTTACTTATACACAAAATTATTCAATTTTCATACATTAATTTAACTATATTACCTCTTTTTCCATTTTGGAGCATACATTTTCGTCTTCTGAAAATACATTGCTTCAATAAAGAATTAGCACGATTAATTTTGAAAATCGGTGAAAATGTAGTTTTTCGCTTAGCTTTTGGCTATATTCATTCTTTTAAATGTTTCGTTGTCTTTCAGCTATTCGGACATATACAGTTTACAACATATACTATATTGCTCATCTTTTTCCCTCTATATGCGTTTAAAACTTTTAAATTCTCTCCGCAAGTGTTCTTTATTTTTACCTCATACTTCTATATGGCTCTTAAGCCTTTTTCAGTTTCACTGGAAACAGATGTCTTGACTTTTTCCACTTCACATTTTATATTTCATAATAAATTGAATAAAGTATAACTATATTCTCTGTTTCACTGAAACCACTCTCTTATACGAAACTTTCTTTTTTCCTAAAAATTCTTTTCCATCTTTAAGCTAATGTTTAAAGAACACAATCAATGATTGAACAAACATCAACTATAGTGAATGATAGGAACAACGTGTGGGAGAGCTGCTGTGTCGAGAAGATAACATTAAAAGGTTTACAGCGAATGCCTTCGAAGCGCTTTCAAGCGGACATAACCTAGGTTTAATCCTGGTAGTGTTATTTTGGGTGCGTATGTAACCTTTTCTTATTATTCATACATACGAAATATATATATTTCACATTCTTTTATGATTCCATAAAATGTATGGAAAACTTTGTATTGTAAAAATTGTAACTTGAAAGTATGTTGATTTTGCAATTTGTATACTTATCAAAGAAACAAATGTTAACAAATCTCCTATCCACGTTCTATCATTGTTAATATGTAGGTAGCATGCTGTTAATAATTTCGTCCTTACAAACATACATAATTTACTTGTTTAATAATTACACCGTTTCAATAGGTAATACGTTTGATTTAATATATTTTTACTGTGTCACCAGTATGCAGCAACTGATTATAAATATATCCATAATAGACTTTCCAAAGGAAAGAGAATCGGTTAAAATGCATGAAACAAGCACCTAATGACCAAAGCGACTTTTCAGTAGCTTACATTCCATTATTTGTTTGATGTTAGTTTCATTAAGAATCGGTTAAAATGTTTCTACACATATTATAGTTTTTCATTTATTTATTTATTTATTATTATTATATATATATTAATTTATGCATGATACGTTGGCATTATTAGCTTAGTATGCGGATTTAGGACTAACCTAATATTCCTAGGCTGGCTGAACCTCGTAAGATCTTATTGGATTATTTTGGTTTCTTTTGAATTTCGCACAAAGCTACACGAAGGTTATGTGTGCTAATCGTCTCTGACATAGCAGTGATAGACTAGAGGGAAGGTACTTAGTCAACACCGCCAACTCTTCGACTACTTTTTTCACCATTCAGTAGTGGGATTGACCGTCACATTGTAACGCCCTTACGACTGAAAGGACGAGTATGTTCGGTGACGGTGAGTTGAACCTGCTACTCACAGATTGCGAGTCGAGCACCCTAACTACCAGGCCGATCTTATTGGAATTACGGCCGAAAGTGAGAGTATACCCAATTGATGAACCAATGCATGCTAATCATTGCAAGTTTTTGTTTCATTGCTTTGCATACTTCTAGTTAGACTGATTATATTGCATTAGCTACTATAATTATTGGGTTATTTTTTTTAGTCCTGATCTTCTTAAACATTTCGTTTTGATCAGAAATAGATAATAAATTTACTTTGGTATATTAGTTGGTTTCTCCGATTTTTTTATTTTTTTGACACCTCCACAAAACACAGTTAAAATATCAAATCGTTTCTAAAGAAACAAAAAGTCTCTATGACTTGTACGTTTGCCAATAATCATTAGAGTTCTTGCAACACATAGTGCTCACTTAGTCGAAGCATTTCTTAATCGATTTTGAGTTGTTGAAAAAAAAACCAGTACCGCAGCCTGAACATATGCTAACTGATGCTCAAAGAGTGTGAAACAAAATATACATATCTGTTTAATAATTGTTAATGATGTGCCTCAAAGTAGAGCGCTGCATCTCGTAAATCATTGTCTGTCAACTTTATTTATATTTTCAATGGTGCTTCAAATGTGATTGGACAACCAGCATAGGTTGACATATTCTAAGATATTTAAAACAGCGAATAAATATATCAAATCCTGTTCTGTTTTTTGTTAATTGCAAAAAAAAGAAGCTGAAGTATCCCAGTCTACAACTAATTATAACGTAGGTCCTTCAAGGATATGTTAGTAGATATGTTAAGTCGATTGGGATGATCATAGAATGAAAACTCAACTCATATTTATTTAATGAAGTGAATTAGTTACTTCAAGGTTGTATACAAAATAATATTTTGCTAAAAACGAAGTTTCTAAAAGAACTTTAAATCTAAAATAACATTATTTTGACACCATAATCTTCTTGGTTCCTTTTAAACACCAAATTGTGGTATTTTTCGTGTGTTTTAACCCCTTTTGATCAGTATAAGTTAAGCTGTGATTTTGAATAAAATTAGAAAAAAACGACCTTTACATTTCAGATGTTTGCAAGAGCACTTTTGTTTTAACCAACGTTTTGCATCTTCAGGGCTATTACATAAAACTGTTTTTTTATATAAATATATTATCAAAATGTGTAAATCCCTCCTGTATACACTACAAATTCTGTGAATTTGAATACTGAAAATTATAAAGATGGAGGGAGTGTAGGAGTTAAACAGTGATTGGTGTGAGAATTAAAATGTAACTGGAGTGTGAATCAAAGCGTTACAGAAGTTTGAGTTCAATTGTAATAGATGAAGTTTAAATTCAAAGTAATATAAAGCTGTAAAATCAACAAATGACAAAAGGATCAGTAAAAGTGCAACAACGATGTGAATCAGAAGATAAGAGAACTCCGTGTTAAAGCGAATAAACAATAAGTCATATGGTAAAATGTGCGATTCAAGATCTGACTGAAGTGTAACAGCAGCAGCAACGTGAACCAAAATAAAAGTTATTCAGAGCGTAAGATAACTGAAAATATCAAGATAAAACATAAAAGTCAAATTATACTGTATAATGAATCAAAATATAGTAAAAGTATATTTCAAAAGACGATTGGATGAAAGTCAGATCACACTAAAATCTTCTTTTAATAATATATTAATTCTTATTCATCATTAAACAATACTTTAAACTATAAATTCAAGAAAAAGAAAGTTGATTAAAGTGTGATTTCAAAAAAACACCCGAAAGCAAGAAACGAAAGTTACCTGATATCTCGAAATGAAACAACTGTCGTAACTACAGGTGTGTTACTACCCCTAAAGAAACTTCGTCAAACACCACAGATATACAGCCTAAACCTTCTGTTAAATTTAACATTACTTACCTATGTTATAAATGCTACGACAATGATTTCCGTATGTATTATTAATGCAATGAACTCTATTTATGCATACAGTATCAATGCATTTTCCCCCTAATTTCAAAGTTCAGCGGAATGTTTCTTGTCAAATATTATCAGTTTATTTATTTCAATATCAGATCTGTGAAATAACTTTGTATGTAATTACTGAAATGGTTGTTGTTGTTTTTATCTTAAGAAAGGAGACATAGGTTTTTAGTTGCATCTGAACGACTTTTAAAGATCTGGTCCAAACATAACAGATTAGCTGGAAATTCTCCTTGTGGTGTCAGAAATCCTCATGAAACTATGAATAACGTGAACATAATATACATCTCTAAAATGTTGTTTTTATTTGTAGCTAAGCCTATTTTGAGACTCTGTCTTTTAGAGTTAATTTTGAGTCCTGTACAATAACTACACATTAAGAACAATACTTAATAACGAACTCTCTCTATCATATGGGATTTGTGAATATAGCTAATTTATATCTTAAACATATATTTTATCTTTTGAGTTGTAGTTCTTTTAGCTTATATTTTCACTTGTTACAGTGAACTCAAGTAATAACGCCAGAAGCCAAATTCTCGGACATTTCATGCATGGGGTTATGTTAAGTGTTAGGATTTTTTGGTGATAGCTAAAACTACGCATAAATCATTCAGTCAATTAAAATTTATTCACAAACTCTAAAAGTAACAAATAAAGTTGATGTTATGGTTTTACCTCGAATTTTATAAATAATTTACAGAAGCTGGAAGATTGTTCATTAAATTAAGAATCCTTACCTTTTACAGGAGGTTTGACGGCAGACAACGCTGATTTTATCTCTTCCACCGTTGCTCGAGTATCTAAAAGGAGGAAAGCCCGGACGACAAATCCTCGATCCCGAATGATTGAGTCCAGTTCCTCGGCCAGCCGACGCCAAGTCTCGTCTTTAGCTGCTAGTAAGGCGGAGTTCTTCCATCGAAGTCCCGCTACCAAGGATATCACGGCCCGAGCAGTAGCAACGGCTGAGGGTATAGTACGAGCAAAGGTAGGATAAAGTATTTTGTTTGATAGTGAAGAAGCTGTGCAACTCCAGGAGACGTACAGTTTCTCGTGAACACTGGACAGTGTAGCCGCAGCTTCACATACATGGTCAGCTACGGCCCCTACAACTGCTTGGATTTTCTGCTCTTTCAAGGCCTCGACGAAAGGATAAAGAGATCCGCTTCGGCACTCCGAAAGAGGCATACGAATGTCCATCTTAATGTTTGTTTCTCTTGCGGCCACCATCAGTTCTGGATGTCTCAGGGCTCGGGACGTCACCTGCTCCAAGATGGAGAGGTTACGAGAACATTCGTTATCGTACTGGAGAATCACTGCACCATATTGAGCAGCCGTGGGAAACCAGAGCCAACAAAAACAGAGCACATGAAGGTGAAGAACAACAAAAGTAGCCGTGCTATAAAACTTCATTCGTTATTTCTGTACATAATACCAAAGTAGTGAAATTAACAAAGTCTACGATCTTTTACACCCAAAACTTATTAAATTCTGGCAAGTTTATACAATTTGTCAAATGTACAATTTAGAACGCTTTTCGTTGTTTTAAAGTGTCCCACTTAAAAAATGTGAATATTTTGCAAAATACCAAAGTCATGCGGAGAAGACATTTATACAGGATTCACCAGGTGATGCTGCAGATACCCTACGAATGATGTTCAAATCAATTGACAAACAGGTGATTCTAGCGTGTGTAAAAGAATTAGGTCTCAACAATGCTGCCCTCTCGTGACTAGTACTTAAAGTTCGCTAGAGTGTAATCAATGTAGTTACAGTTGGAAACATAAGATAGTTTCCTTCTGAATCAACAAATATTGATTTTAACGGATTCCGTTTCGCAATCTTTTATAACATCCATGTGGTGTTCGAAAATCCATGTCGTTTCATTTTAAAAAATAATATTATTTCTGCTTGCTGTATCTCAAAATCCTGTTTATTTCTGAACCTCATAAACATTTAATATGTATATTTATATAACAGGAAAATCAAAGATGCACTGTTTGCTTCAATGTTGCTTCAAACTAACGTAATTCTACCATTAATGGTGAATGCTTTATTTTCAAAATCATTTTACTTTCTTTCAACATTTCTTTAATTTATGTTTATGTTTTTTCATAAATCATAATTTATCAACCAAGAAATAGATTCGTCAGTCAGTAAATAACCGAATGTTGCAACCAATTTCTAAAAAGTTAAATTCGAAAGAAGATAAGAGAGTTAACATATTAATGTGAGCACGTGTATGTTTTAACTCGTATACACAATTATTATGAAACTAATCCACAGTCTTGTATGTAATAAATAAAGAATTATTGTTCTTCAAACAATCAGATTTTCCCATATTTTCAGCTTTATATTCGCCTTTTTTTCCATAATACATCCATTAAGACATTTTGTAAGAGTGATCTCCAAAACATATACATATATATATATGTATAATTCATTATAGTTTTTAAAGTGATGTTATAATTTTAAAAAAAATGCTATCTCAAAGTTAATCAGTTTTATCTCTAGTGGAGCACAACAATAACTGGAATATTTAGAAAACATTTATTATGAAGATTAACTTCTTTCGTAGAAAGGATCATTTTGTAAATAACATATCATGATTTCAAATTTCAGCTTCATTTTGTTCATAAAAGTATTTTGACTTGGTGTTTACAGTCTGAACGGCACATTGTGAGTTTGTGAGCTAAGTAGTTAGATCCGAGTCTTCTAAGTTTCAGATATGGTCATCTTTAATTTAAAGCTGCTGACAAGAGGGGGGGGGACAACCAACTAGCGTACCAGCCCCTTAGTATGATGCTACTGTTAACTAAATATTTGGATTACTGTCAATGTTATAATGCCCTCACCCCCACACCTGAAAGCGTGGGGTATGTTCAAACCTTCGATCTTGAAACCTCCATAGAAATTATATAAACTTCATCGTTATAAGAAGTTTAATGATATTTCTTTGGTTTGCTGACCCAAGCTGTGCTGATGAGCCTTCAATGGACAAAACTGCAGTTCACAGCAGAAAGTACGGCCAATCACAAAATGCATTAGGCCTTTACGTCACCGATTCATCTTTCAATTTCAACTTGATTGAGGAAAGGTTTTAATGCACAATGAACCCACTCCATTACATATAATGTTTTAAGGACAGTAAAGACAGTACTAGTACAATTAATGTTTTATTGTCTACACAAAATTGACTACGTTATATTAAATTTATTTTAAACATACAAATCAGTAATTCACGTGAGAATAAAGTCGCGGTGGAACAGAGTGTATCAGAACTACAATTTAGCGTTGTTTAGTGTTTTGTATCCCTCCTCCGGTTGCTCAATGGTAAGTCTAGGGACATGTAACACTGAAAATTTGGCTTCGATAATCGCTGGGGACAGAACAAAAGCAGCCCTTTGCGTAGCCTTATACTTAACAACAAACAATAAAAAGAAGATAGTGTGATGCCACTGAAATTTTACCAGTTTTGGAAAGATATTAACAAATCTATTCAAATATCCATACACTCAGATCATAAATATGCGTTCAAGACGGGTATATCAGTTACACTTAATGACATTGGAAAGCAAAGGAAGTTGGATCAACTTGGGAAACCTGGACCACCCAGAAAGAGACCTACAACAAGTCTTGTCTCAACCATGCTAAGCAAAGTGCAGCGTCTTGTGATACGTAACATTCAGAGGTCAGTGGCAAAAGCCGTTTACAAGTCACAAGCAACAACATTCAAGATAATCAAAAGTTTCTCCATCTGGAAAAGTTAAAAAAGTCACATGCACACAAGTTGCTTTCATGACATATCAATTCTACTACTGCATAAATGAAACGGCTGGAGAATGAAAGAAGCATTTATGCTATTCCATACGAAGAAATGCCATTGAGTCGCTGGATGTATCGCTTATGGACATTTGTGTGATCGGACAGTTGAAATAGGTGTAGAAAAACCATCTCTTCGTACACTAGATGAATTATAAAAAGCCTGCATGGAGGAGTTATGCTGTGCTTTTAAAATGATAGCCTTACGACAGAACATATAGCAATGGAAACTATACAGCAGAACTATTGTCACGACATACGGCTGTCAGATAGAGCATGACTGGTCGTGGAGAAAAAGACTGTAACGACGTTTTGAGGCTCCAAAATCGTTTCAGTATAACGTACTCAACTTCTTTAATCTACGTTAACACCTAATATACAATTCCTTTTATGTATTTGTGATTTTTAGTATATAATTTGATTTTGTAACCTTCTTATAATTTCTGTTTATTTCTTTAAATCTGTATTTGATTCGGTGCCAATCAAGGTGATTACTGCACCTCCGATCTTTGGTAATGTATTTACTTGAAATTGGTAACATAATATAAAGGAATTTCCTTTTAATATTCACTCAAACTTCACCGACCGATGATGTTTTCTTTGTTTTCCTTGACAATGTCATTGGTTTGCTGTAAATTGATAAATGATTGACTCTTGGGAGGTGGACATTTTATTCGATAATTATTCGGCTGGCTATAGCTTAACTGAATACTGATATTTAAATTGTTTGATTCTATATACTTCTCATTCGTGCTTTCTTTTTCTTAACGCGATTAAGATACCCTAAATGCAAAAACCACTGTAAAGTCTTTTTAAAAAAAGGTTTGATATTATTACGCTAGTGTCGATAAAAAGTTTTATTTCATTTAACGTAAATATTGCTTTTTCCGTTTAACATTTTTAACAATAAGTTTAAAAAGTTGCGAGTATTTAATTTACAAACTATAGTTTTTGAATTTGAAATTAACCCTGAGGTAAACTTAATTTCATGAAGTATTTTCAGAAATATAAAACATATTTCGAGAATATATTCCATATGTTTTAACCAATGCATTGAAAATCAAAATAATAAATTTATGTTTAAGCTTTATTTATTTCAGTTACAAAAACTAAATAAATTAGTTTGGAAAACCAATTATTAATTGTCAGTTGTTGAGAAACGTTTTATTTCTTGAGGTATTAAATATTCATGTTTATATTTTTTCTATATTTTTTATCATTATAAAAGTTACAGCCCATGTCAATCGAGCTCAAAGACAACCGCATTTGATAATATAACTACTGAAAGCAGCCGATAAGCAGCATTTCTGTTTTTAGAAATCTACTCATCTTACATCAACTCCAGACAGATTCAACTGAAAAATATTCTTCTCTTCCGTTAATCAAAACCACGCAAGCAAGCAATCAAGGGACATAACTGTTAATAACATTAAATAATATATACATATACTGTTGACTATTTATATCGAGAATAGATAAGTAAAACACATCAAACTCATTAAAGAATATATACATATACTGTTGACTATTTATATCGAGAACAGATAAGTAAAACACATCAAACTCATTAAAGAATATATACATATACTGTTGACTATTTATATCGAGTAACAGATAAGTAAAACTCATCAAAACCCATTAAAGAATATATATATAGTATATAATATATATATATATATATTACTGACTATTAGTATAGAA
>NW_013665673.1:103396-108299 GCF_000517525.1 Limulus polyphemus | reverse complement strand
AAGTAAAACAACATACAACCTAACTAATATATATATATATATATATATATATATATATATTGTTGACCATTTATATGGAACACATATTACAAAGACATAACCACGATAAAAAAAATCATGCAAGTCATTTAGAAACCAAAGTTATGAGTAACTGAAAGAACTTTTAACAAGGATTCTAGAAGAAACTGCCGTACAAATGTCAAACTTTTTTTTTTAATGATGACATTTCACCTTCGTGAAAAACTCTCTGGAAATCGTCCGTCAGTTTAACATTTCATTTTGCCTTTATTCTTAAAAGATACTACTACTGACAGAAAATGTAATTCACACTGAACCATATGGCGAATGTCGGAGTTTATTAAAAGGTTTGATGATATATTCTGTTTCAACAGTTTCTCCCAGATTTTGACCCTTACGAATAATGAAAAATAAGAATGTTCCTCTAAGCGCTTTAAGTTTCAAATAATAACTCAATATTACTTGGACGACGAAATAATATTACTTAAGAAATCTTATAAATTTCGTTACGAAATTTGAAGATGGGGGAGGAACTTTCTTGACTCCAACTGCAGTAGCCAAAGCCAGAAAAAAATCTGCAAAGTTGCAACTTTAAAAGAATTTTTTTAGAATTCGAAAAATTACCAAACTAAAGAGAAGAAGAAGGTATTTAATCATAAAGTGAAAATTCTTGTTAAAATTCTCAGCGTCAAGGGAAACAATTATTAAGATATTTTGTGAAGAGCCTCCAGTGGCTCAGCAGTATGTCTAAAAACTCCCACCGCTAAAAACCGGGTTTCGATACTCGCGGTGTAGCTTTGTGTTTAATAACAAAAAACAATCTTTGCGAATCAAGATTTCTCAGCAGAAGATTGAAAAAGACTGGTATTTGAGATAACATATTAACAAAAATTTCTACAATAACATGATACTGGTCATAACAATAAGACTGATTTTACTTCTTAACAACGCTCTAGGAAACGTCTTAGAAAATAAGAGCAAATAGAAAAGACAGGCGGCTTGCTTATCAGCTCCTTGGAGTATATATTGAAGTATGGAATATTTAGTAAGTGTAGGCAATAAATAACAATTTTTTGGAGACTCTTCGAATACAGAAAAATACATTAGTTAAAAGTTATCCTAGAAACCACAGATTAAATTCTAGAAGTAGCCTAGTAACGCTAAACGATTTTTGATAAGAATCAACTTTTATGGCTACTTTAATTTCACTCAATTTAAAAGGTTGGTTGAACTTATCTGTTTCTAGATCAAATAACTAAGACAACCCAGTAAATTAAGTATTGGAACTAAAGCCAGCCTTAAGACAAGGCAGTTGCCTAGATCCCTAGCTAAGTAGGACCTCTTTAGATTTTTTTATGAGTGATTCTGAAAGATAAAGGTGCAAAACTCAAAAAAGCACATTGTTCTGCTGTAGAATTGCTTTTTGGTCTGGCATGGCCTGGTGGTTAGGGCGCTCAACTGTGCAGGTCGCAGGTTCGCGTCTCTGTAATCGAACATACTCGCCCTTTCAACCGTGGAGGCGTTATAATAAGACGATCAATCCCACTACTCATTTGTGAAAGAGTATAACAAGAGCTGCCTTCCCTCTAGTCTATCACTTTTAAAATTGCGTCTAGCGCAGGTAGCCCTCGAGTAACTATTCGTGAAATTCCAAATAAAACAAAAGAAGCAGTTACCTTCAATCATACGCCAATAAGCTCGTTTCAAAATGCAATATATACAAGTATAAGGAAAAAAAATCGACAAATTCAAAAGCTATATAGGTCATCGGAAACTAGATATGAAAAGCTACCTGGCATAGTCGCTCTATATCGGGTGTGTATGCCACTTTTCAGATACCCAGAGCGTCCCAAGGTCGAAAACCGGCGAATAGCCAAAACCGAGATTTATTAACCCCTACCTAGTTCAACCAGTAACTATTATTTTATCATTATTTGAAAGAGCAAAACGGTCTTCACGATCTTTGACTACCTATTTTACTACTAAGCTATATAAAATTTATAAAACTTTATAATATACTCTATAACTTAGAAACCCACGTACACCATCGTATAGAAACGTAACAAACAAGTACAAGGAAAAAATTTATCGCTAAATAAAAAAAGCTATGTAGGACTGGTTACTCAACTTGAAAAAAAAATGAACAAAAAAAAAGATAGGGATGGAAGTGGACATAAAACTTGATTCGCTAATGATCACATAGTAGACTAAGCTGTCTCGACTTTCCATGGAGAATAAAATCCCTACATTGCTAATATTTTTATTTTTATAAATGAAGTATAGCCGTAGTCAATTTTTTAATAAAGTATTAATGTCTATTTGACTATGTGTTTATCTTTCTTTGACATTCGGGAGAATACTGAAACCGTGGACTCGAAGTTTCCAACAAATTAAAGACCTTTAAATACGGAACAATGTCTTACTTTTTTTTTCTAGTCAGTCAAAGTACGTACACTCAAAGGCGTTTTCATCTGACCAGAACGACACCTCGTGAAACCCTTTAATTTCAGAGAGGAGATAGACAATTGCGTAGCTTCATGCTTAACTTCAAACAAGCAACCAAATACTTGTACATGCTTAAAAGGTTCGTTAAGTGTGTATGTTTTCAGAACAAGTAATTAAGCAACCCAGTAAACAAAGTTATAACAAATACTTTTCTAAGCTTTTACAGTAGATACAAAAATTTATAATTAATGAATCAGCAAATCTTTATCAACAGTTCAAATAATATTTTACAGATATATAGATGTCACTCCGCAGTGAATGAAACTTTTTCGAAATTAAAGAAAAAAAAGAGTATAAATGTACGCCATATTTAGTCGCTAATAGCTTCTGGTGGGAGATTTTCATGTGTGCATGATAGAATAATGTTTTGGATATCAAGTCTGAGAAACTTCAAAACCATTTACTAGCCTAACTGAACGATCGCGAAGTATTTGGTTCTTTCATCCAGCGAACTGACTGATATTTGTAATTATAGTATATCATAAAACCTCCAGATATATGTTACATAAAGTGTTTGGTTCTTTCATCCAGCGAACTGACTGATATTTGTAATTATAGTATATCATAAAACCTCCAGATGTATGTTACATAAAGCATAACGTACATTGTTCATTCATTCAAGAATAACTCTGCACTGCTGACATTGCTCGTTAACAAAGTTACAAATTCTTCATTTATTTTGATAAATATTCATATAATATTTGTATTAATATAGGGAATAGGTATATAAAGATACACCAGCATTGTGCAGTATTTGCAGATTTTCAGTTCCTGTCATCACTTTGGTACAATGTAAAATTGTAATCTAAAATTCATTATTAGCTTCTGTATATGTTATTAATTTTTTTTATTTAGATTAAATTTTTAATCTGAAATAATGTCTTAAACCGATCAAAAATATCGCTCGTTATCTTTCCAGTTACTGCTCGCATACAACATTCAGTAATCTTGTTTGTTTTGTATATTCGCGCAAACCTACACAAAGGCTATCTGCACAAAATTTCCCTAATTTTGGGACCCACCCACCGCAAATTCTGAGGTTACTCATGTTTGACTGAATAGTTCAATTTGACCGTCTCTCGTATGGCGTGTCCATGGCCCGAATGTGCGGAACGCGATTTTTATTTTTTGTGGTAAAAGAACGCGAGTCATGGATCTTAACATCTTAACAATGAGCACGCCCTATTCATTTAGCAAATAAACTTCAGAATAACTGGGTTAGCACTCTCTAGATCAAGGCAACAAAGTGATATTTATGAAGAAATCTAGTAAACAATTTTTCATCGAAAATATATTTACACATCAAAATTTACTAAATAATAAAAATAATGAAATAATGATAAGCAGAAATCGAAGGCAAACCTTGTTACATACTTTAAGCCTAAGGAATAGAATGTATCCCTATAACCTGATAATAACTAGTCTTTGGAATGGATTTTTAAACTAAATTAATAACGAAAACAGATAAAAAAACAACCTTTTAAGTTTAAATAGCGTTATTTTCTATTCATTAATTATACAAACGAAAATCAAATTCGTCGAAAGATACGATTACGTTTACAAACATTTACAAATTTAATGTAAACTTTAACATTTAGCAACTTTGTTATTAATAATGTACAAACTAACACTTAATAAATCTTATTGTATGGCAACAAGGTATATAGTGAAAAAGCACAGATTTTATTAAAAATCTCTCGTAGTAACATGCAGAAATTGAAGAAATTTCACGTCTCTGTCAAACTGTGTGCTCCTTGAAGATCTAAAATAGCGACAGTATTTACAACAAACACTATTATTCACTAATCTTTTATCATACAATAAAAGGAAAATAAAATATGATAATTCTCACGAAACAAAAAGCTTTGTCAAGTATAACTTGCTTTGCCTTATCAAAAATCAAAGATACGTCGTGAGGCCAAGCACGTGTCTAAAGAAACTCAACGTCGGTAAACAGCATTGTTCACTTTCCATGATTGAGAAACTAAGCACACGAATACCATTGTTGAAACTGGTTACATGCCTACATGTTTACCTTCCATACAACTGAATAAAAATATGCTGTGCAAGCTTTAGAAATACGGTCCTTTTTAACTACTCAAAACTGCTGTGGATTTAAATACATTATTGTCTCCTCGTGCATTAAAATAAAACCACATAATCATCTGCCGGCATTAAACAAGCCTACTTAAAGTCAAATGTTTTGAATACATCTGCCTACACGAACTTCATGAAAATAAATGTATGTTTCAACTACTTTTTATAAAATGGCATTTAACCTATTAGGTCGTCAAGAAATTAATGTCGCTTTTCTTTAGATGAAAAACCTCGAACAACTTATATATCAAAACAAAACATTTATTAAATTAAATAGTTTCCA
>NW_013665673.1:67065-102698 GCF_000517525.1 Limulus polyphemus | reverse complement strand
TGTCTAGGACTGAGCCATTGTTTTTGGCGTTTAATATTCGCATATATAGAATCCATTTTTCATCAACTGTGAAAATTCTGACCAAAAATGGTTTACGCGCATTACGCGCCAGAAGTAACGAAGCAGCGTTCGTACGCTGGAAAGATGATCATCGGGGAGTTCGTGAGGCATCCAAACACCTTCTTTATGGAGTTTTCGCATATTCCTTAGATGTTTATGCATTATTTCACGAGAGACGTGCAATGTCAGGACCATTTCACGAGTGTGAAATTTTACACCAATTTTAGCCACGCGTGGCTCAGCGGTAAATCTTTGGGCCTATAACACTAAAATTGGGGTCTGATACTCGCAATGGGCACAGCACAAGTAGTCCGTTGTGTGGTTTTGTGCTTAATAACAAACAAATAAAACATGAAAAAGTCTAATATGTATTATATAAACCTGTTGTAGTAGTCGGAAGACAGAGTTTGTAGTAAGTAGGCATATAAGGTATATCCTGTCTCCTTTATTTAGTAAGAAAGCTTTTTGTTCATACACCTGTATTTAGTTTTAGCAGTAGAAAGCTGGTCAAGGAATAGTGCTGTGGTATTCCCCAGTACTTGAACTTCCTACAGAGCAGTCAATTAAATCTTGCTAGCTGGGGGTTCAAAAAATACCAAGTTTGTCTTGAAGATAGAATCGAAACACGGAAGGGGCTCAATAGTTTTTAACAACACCCAACTAAATCAAAATCATAATACACTACAACGAAACAAGACCAAGTGTGTCTGTAATGAATATGTTGGACTGGTGAGAGAAAAAGAGAAGGGAAATGAAACCTTAATATGTGTTTCCCTGTAAGATAAAAGAAAAGCAAAAAATTTAAAATAAAAACATACCCAAAGGCTCAAACTGTCAGTTACAGCAAAATGTAAAAACAAAGCAAATGTTAGAATTAAACTTACCTGAACGTTCTAGCTAAAACTAGGTCATGAGTTCCTTGTTACGGAAGAGGACTTGGCCTTTAACTCTAAAAATATAATAACATAAAAAAGCCAGATTTGTACACAACTGTACCTCACACATATGATCTTTGTCCTCTGTAATCCGAGTGCGAGGGCCATGACTGTAGCTAGCTATGAGGTCAACAAAGTCCGGACCTCAGTTAAAATTGGAAATTAAATGTAACATATTATTTAACTTGACACCCATATGGAAAAGATAAACAATATGTAAGATTGCCCCTATGTGCTTGTCAATGTTTGGGACTCAGGTCAATTTCCACTCTAGCTAAAGCCATGGATAGGACATCTACAGGTCATTATCAGATTCACTGACAGTAAAGACAGCCTTCTACTCTAAGACAGCACAAGGTATCTAATCTGCAAGAAAATGGGATTAAATGACAATTAATGAAGAACTAGAACCAGGAAAAGTCAGATGGCTTTATTTGAGCGGTTTTTGTGTCCCAACTAAACTGAAAGAAAATCAGCAATTTTGAAAAAAAAAAGTCACATGATAGCTAATAGAGCAGAGAGCACACGAAACTGTCCTTTACTACATAATTAAATTTTTCTCACTCTAGCTACCCATTGTTCACGGTCATTTCCCTCAAGTAGTCAGTAAACCTGGAGGTTATTACCCCAATTATTTTTCTATTGAAGCTACTATCAGAAACAAAGGTAACACATTCAGGCTGATAGGGATAGTGTTATTAATACTCTATATAATATTAAACTCTCTCAGTCTGGAATAGATCTTCAGGCAGATTTTCTGAATTTTCATAAATTCTTCAATAGCATTCTCTATGACTTGAAATTCAGATTACATATTCTAGTCTTATGTTGACGACTCCTGAGCATCCTCAACACAATACCGCAAGATGAAGTTGTAATGGTTTGTTAAACCGTATCAGCACACCTGATTGTAGAAAGTGCACCATTAATATAGACTATGTGTCACTAAAATGCTTCATGAACTTTAAAAATCTAAAAAGGATAATTGTTTGTTGGATCTAATGATGTAAGAGTACACTTTTCTTTTGCAACGTTTCCCAAAACTACATTATGGAAATGCTGATGAATTGTGTTGCGGCATGGTGAGACCTTGTTTATTAGTTCAATCTCCTGATGCTATAAGTTATATCTATTTGTTTTCGGGGCATTGAACCATACTGTAGGAGATTCCACTAATGGTTGAATATCATCATTAACACTTCAGAAGCTTGGTAAGAACTTTTGAAGGATCTGGATTTAACTTGGGCATTCTTTACTGTAAAGCCAATGCAGATACGTAACCAGTAGCACTTATATAAGTAGATAGAAGTGTATGAAGGTATGCTGTGCCATTGTTATAAGTCACAAAGAAGTGGTTCTCAACTTCTGTTGCAGCTAGTGGCTCCTAGAGGAAAAATACTTCAGAATCTGCACAATGCAAAGACAGAAAGAAAATGTGTTACATGTTCCTGTGCTAGTATGTGATAGTGGATTTGCTGGTCACATTCAAATCAAATCATAGAATGTCCGTGTAAACATTGTATAGTTTGCACTGACCAGAGGAAAAACTGGTCTAATCATGGAAACTCCAACAGAGAATTGTCGTTCATCCATTGCATAAAATAGCCCTGGATGGTGCTGGATATCTTCCTAGAACTGATTGAGAGAAATAATTGGTATGTGCTGGTATGTAATTGTTATTTATTGGCTGATAATCATTACGGTCTGTCACTGAAAATTTTCACATGGATCACAAATCTAATTTCAATAGCCAACTATTTTCTAAGTTGTGTAAAGTGTTGGGTATATAGTGAAGGTGCACACTTTGCCTTATCACCCTCAGTCTGAAAACTAAGGAAAACAGGTAATACAAACTATCCTATGGATGCTGGTAAAATTTATTGATGCTAATAAAGCCAATTTGGATAAGTGGTTGCTATATTTCATGATGGCATACCATGAAACTGAACAGATATCGACTTCTTTCATGAAACATGCTCATGCTTGGTCAAAAAATACAACTGCCTGTATATCAAATGTATGGTCCACCCACTATAGTAGATGAACCACAGTATCTACAAGAACATGGGAATGTTTGAGGGCTTAATTTACACGCCATCATCTAGTACAGTGGTTCCCAAACTCTTTTAGTCTGAGGCTCCCTTGGTGTAAATAAAAAGGTTTGAAGCCCCCCCAACCTATAACTTTTACACTGTAATTGAAAAACAGTGTCGTAGTAAAAACAATAACATCCCCTTTCGACATACTGTATCATTTAATTAATTCAACATATATTTTATCGGCTTGCTGTTTATTTAGAATTAAAATTAATTCGACATCTTTGTTTTCGGGCCATTTTGGCGGCTCCCCAGGCACATGCTTCACAGCCCCCGGGGGGGGGCTACCACTTTAGGAAACTCTGATCTTGTAAATGCTCCCATAGATCAGAAAAGAGTTTCTGTTAACAAAGTTAAGAAGTGAATGAGTGCACTAGAAGACTGGGTGTGACATTAAATCATCTTTGTTCTTGCTAGACAATTTCCTGGAGAATATCCGGAGAGGAAAAATGAGATACCTCTAGTGTTAAAATGAGACACCAACACCAACATCCTAATTGATATGGCTGGAACTAACTGCCACACCAGCAGCTAGGAAAGTCTTTATTCGTGTTTGAATTAATGAAGTCATTAGTTGGTGTTTACTGTTATAGGGGTGGGAACCTGACAAAGAACCCGGATGAAATTTTATGCACAGTGTCCCATTCCATTTTGTAGCTGGGGCAAGAGCTGAGGTCATAATCTGTAAGAACAAGGCTGCAAAATGGAAATCAACCATAGGACCTACTGTTGAGGCTCCAGTAGTGTTAAGGGCTCTAATTTCCCGTTATCTTGTAGATTTGCATGTTGATGTAACATCGGAGGGTCTCTTTTATTTATTTAATATTAAATGGTTTATTCTATTTTATTTGAATTTCATACAGAGCTTAGTATTTATATACTAACCTTTCTTTTGTGCAACTATGTGTTTTAAAATCTGTGTTTAAAAAGGTGGTTAATTCCTGTTCTTTTTATGATATATGAGGATGTTAAAGTATTTTCTTTTCTTGAGATTGCAATCACTTGTATATATGAATATTTATGCTTCTACTCGTAACCTAGATATGTTTTCATTATGTAATACTGTTACATATTACAATTCAAGTTTATTTGGCACTATACTTTGATTTCATTTAAAGGGCTATTTTTGTTTAATATATAATTCTGTGGTATTCAGTTTTGATTTTTATTATCTTTGTGTGAGGTTGTATTACCTTTTTTGCATATATATATATCTTGGTGTGTAAAATGTGTTATAAGATCAATAGTAAATTACATTAGTTCCACGGCTAAGTTTAATTGAACTTAAAATTTGGGAAGACCAAGGACGAACTGGAGGTAAAGGGGAAAGGGAATATGTAGTATGCAAATATTATGTGTTCTCTGTTTTCTTTATTTACTAAAGTAAACACTTAAAGCTCCCGTCAAAGTTTCTCAAAATTTTCTTATATACTCGTACAAGTAGTCTCAATATTAGAATGTTCCTCTTTTTCTAGCTAATTGTTATTTTGGGTCATTCACCATTGATGTTAAATGTAATTGTAGAAAAGCTCATTGTAAGGTAGGTTACTATATAAAGTAGTCAGTGAATTTTTCACTGATGAGTTGGGTGACATCAGGAGGGGAACTACCCCCCTTAATGTTTCTATTGCAATTGCCAGCAGTGACGTGGTGGGAGAAGAAGTACATGTGTGTTAAGAGGGATAGGATTTCTTATATACGCTTCTATATAACGCTATGTTTTCTCAATCCTGAATATATCTTCAGAAAATTTTGCAGATTTTTCTTATGCTCTTCAACAGCCTTCTTCATCATTTGAAATTCAGTGAAGCTCTCATTTCCTTTTTGTTTTATGTGATAAATATAAATTGTGTTTACTGTGTTTCAGACATTGTGTCTAGTCTCTTTCTTTACCACATTACAGTCATACTAAGAGAATACAGACTTAATTTGCATACCAATTCCTAGTTGAACATCTTGTTGTTAACGGACATTACTGAGTTTATTGAGGAATCCAGTTTATCGTAAGTACCACAATTTAACAGAACTCGGCCAGCACAAAAGAAAGACCATTGTACACAGTTAACAGTGAACTGTTCAATTCCTAGGTCATTCCCAGGAATGTGTCTTTCGGGTAATGTATGATTAAACACACTATATAGATGTTCACGTTCAGACTCTTGAGATGCTTGAAGGTCACATTCTTCATGTTTTGTTTTTTTTATGGAATAACCAACAGTGATGTAAGTAATGCGTTTTCTCTGCGAGAAATGGCATTGTTGGTTTTTATATAGAGGTTAGCTATCTGAGTCTTTATTGAAAATGCATTCAGTGTTCTACAGGTAAGGATTTATTTCCCGTTTTTAGAGAGAAACACTGTTATTCTTTATCTTTTGTATAATAAATAATTATTTTTTTCTCACTGTCAAAGTATACGAAGTCTCTTTTTTTTAATTCAGTAAGGTAGGAAACTCTTTTTTAACTCCGTGATACATTTTCTGTCTTCCTGAAGCTATTGGGGTTCCCATTCTTATCCCTAAGGTAAATCAGATAATAAGGGTGATTTTGGTGGCCCAGGATTTGTTTTTATGTGTTTGTAATGTATGTATTTCTGTGTTCCTTTATACTCTTATTACCTGCATAAGGGTAACGGTCAAATCCCAATATTTGATTAGAATAGAACAAAAGTTGGCGGTGGGTGGCAAAATTAAACAAACAATTTATGAACGCTATGCATTAAATGTCATATAAGTCTTTTAAATTAAAAGAAACAAGATACTTTATATCTTTGAAAATGTTTTTTTATTAACCATGGATTATGTAATAGGCCAGGTTTGCTTGTCTATTTGAAAGCACCATGTGATCACAATATCGTAATAAATAGAGGAACAAAACAATTAACTAATTTCGATATTTTTATAATACTGTATATGTCTTTTATTTCTAATATTTTGACATTGCAGCTTCTTAGGGATGGTACATAGTGAGTCGTAAATAAGTTGAACCAACTAATTAACCAATGGTTTATTCAATTAATTAGATATGAATACAAAATATACTCTATTGTTATTACAAATATAGAAAAGGGAATGGACAATATTTATGTTATTTTACAATACACTTTCATTTCTTAAAGCAAGTGTTCAAGGTGTCTGCCTTCCTTATTTACACATCTAGCACTCTACCCTGTTCTCCATCACTCCTGCACAAAAATCCTTTCTTAATTTGGAAATCTATGAGCCATTTCAGCGTCAGGAAATGTAGCCATCAACATATGTTCTAAGTAACAAACAAGAAATTAAGAAACTAAGAATTTGTAAGAAATATCTAAGCTGAAAAATCCTTCAGTAAACTTATTTATGGCCCGGTATATTAGATGCCCCAGAAAAAGCCGTAAAGAAAAAACACTGGAAATTAAACAAATAATGCTCGAATAATATTTATAGACAATAATTTGTTTAAGCTTTCAGACTTGTCGCTGAGCTACTGGGGCGGGCCTTATAAGCAATAACTTGCCATTACAGGACGCTCTTGGATACCATGATAATTATGACTTAAATTTTTTATCAACAGAAGTATTTAACTTACATCGTCTGTAACTTTATAAACGTTATATATGAGCTTATATAATGTTATATGTGTATTGATTGACTTTTATTCTGCTACAGGTATTTTTAGTCACTTCTATTATGATTCTCTTTTTAATTTATACGTGTAGACAATCAAGTTCTTTTGTTAATATCTCAGTAATTTATGAAGCAGCAGAAATGAGGATATGTACCATGTTTGCTGCTTAGCAACTGGATATTGAATATTACAACTCGTCTTTATTAGGTTCGTGTTTGAAGTAATGAAGTCATTAGTTGGTGTTTACTGTTATAAGATTGGGAAGCTGACCAAGAACCCTTATGACATTGTATGCACAGTGCCTAGTCGAGATTAAATTGTGAATAGCCGACTGTAAATGTTAGAAATTTCCAAATAAAAATCTCTAGTTGGATATAAAATCTCCGGGATACAAAAATGCAGGTTATGCATACTAAAGTTAAATGTTCTGCTTTGGAAATTGGGGACGGGTATAATAATATATCAACAGTTATTAGTGCACATGTAAGCTTTCAAAAAACAACGCTGAAATTTGTGTCCTTATTCTATTTGTTTTACTTACATTTGTGTTAATTGATTTTCATATAATTACTGCAGCGTTCTTACATTTTAATCCGTGTTTTAGTATCAACTAATCCAACTCAAAATCCTTAGTACACGATTTGTTTCAAGTATAGATTTGCATGTTTGAATTGTTCTAATAGTTTATTTACTTACCGTGGTTTCTCCGAAAGAGAAGCTTTAAGCAAATAAACATTTCTAAAAAAGTAGCTCGAAGAGAATGTCATGGGTCATGTAATTAGTCTGTAAAATTTAGCACTTTTGGTGTTCACACTGTTTTATGAAAACAAAAGAAATTAAAAGCATATATTTTACGCAACTATTATTTTAACTACCTAAAAATTGATCACGTTTTTCTACCCTTTCTAACAATATGTTTAACTTTCACATTTTAACATCGCTCAGTTTAAGTTAATACATTGCTTCTAAAGCATACAAAAGTGATTTGAAAATAGTTACAAGTTATCACAACCGGAATATACATCAGAAGTATTTTTAATGTTGTTGTTTTTTTCTCTGATTTTATTCACAATAAAAGAATAGAATATACACATTTATAAAATCACTTCAAAATATCCCCTTTTTTTTAAAGAGTTTTGGTTTACTGAACCATCTGGCGGTATCTTATCTTTGGTTGTCTCTTCGAACTAGAACAACTTCTATAATCTCTGAAAACAAACATTTTCCCCCAATGAACATACACACATTTAGACACGATAATTTCATCAACATTCACCTTCGGTATAATAAGATAGAAATGTCTGAGAGTCAGACAAATTGCATTTAAAAGATTCAATTTAACTTGAAACTTCCAAAGTTTTATAATATGGTATAACTTAATTTTTCTTGAATTACCTCAGCCAGATCAGCATCTTCCAAAAACCAGTGTTCACGCCCCACAGCACTACAGTCGAAACTTCGCTAAATTATCAGCTCCGAATTCCTGACTTTCTAGGCACATACATAGTCTTTGAAGTCTCCCGTTGCAAATGGATTGTGATAAAGGTCCAAACAAGATGATTTCTCCGACCTGCATCGTACACATCTTGACCTATATAATTAACAATGCTTTCCCTATAGATACAAAAAATATCTTTTGACCTTTACGCAATTTCGTATGAACACCAAATTTAAACCTTAAGAGACGAATTCATGAATAAGTTTATTAATGCATATAAAAAAACTGCTGGAAGACTTTCAGTTAAGCATTATCAGACCTTTAACCAGAAACTTGCCTCATAAAAGATTATCCCCAAACAAATGTTCTTTATTTTTTCTTATTTTCGTTATAACAAACCTTTCCTAAAAGAATTGATACTTTTATACTTTGAAAGCTTTTAATATCTATATTAGTGAAATTTATATTGTCGAGTTTATGTTATTCCACTAAATCTTTAAAAGGCAGGTGCTAAAACTTCTCGGTTCGGACATGGCCCAGTGGTTAACGTGCCTGGGCTATGAATCCGAGGGTTCATGGTTCTCATTCCTTTGCCGCAAAAATAAGAGAGATGGTCAAATCCCTTTATTATATCAGACACATTAGCATTGAAAAATGCTAATTTGTTGTCTTTTTTCCAGTTTATCAGTTCAAAATTAACTATGGCTAGCGCAGATAGCACTTGAGTAAATTTGCACGAATATTCGAAAACAAACTGTCTAGCTGCCTTACCAGTCTATCAGTGCCAAATTAGTGAGGCTATATGAAGATAAATCTTGTGTAGATTTGCACAAGAAGAGATAAAATTTATATGCTGTATTACTCGAAACAAAACACGCCTAAGTCCTCATCACCATGTGTATTTTACATTAAACTCCAGTAAAGTACCTTTATTACTTTTTCGGCAAGTATAAAAACTAAAACACAAATTTCGAGTGTTCACCAGCCACAATAATGTTAAAAGTAAAGATTCACGAAGAACATTGAAGATCAAGGTCGAAAAAATATTTCATTTAATTATCTGTTAAAGTTGTTTACAGGCATGATAAACGTGAAAGAATAAGAGGCAGTGCTTACATAGTCTGAGAACTTAAGATGATCTATATTAGATTTAATTCGAGATATTTACACAATAAAGTTTGCATTAAAGTTTAAAGTCAGCTAACAAAACGCTGAACTGTAAAGCTTTCTGTTCAAAGTAAAATGTGTATGTAAATATGATTTTTTTTAAAAACATCATACTGTCTTGTGTCGCTAGATATTGACTTCTCAGACTTCAGCGTTAGTTAACTTTTCATCAGCATTAATTCTATGTTGAGAATTATTCAAATTAATTAAACATAAGCTAAATGAAGTATTGCTTATCAGTCTTTTCCTTCACTTGTACTATGTTCATTTTTTTATTCTATGTATATCGTTAGGTGTAGTAAGTACCAACAAATATTCTGTTGAGTTTCATTCAAAGTCTTACCTTTGAAATCTGTATGTAAAAATGTTGTCTAATTTAACTGGAATTTTCAATGTGAATGACGCCAGATGTCACTTGCGATAAACGACCAGGTCAGAGACCATTACATACACTAGCTCCTAAATTTGATTTACTGAGAAAACAGAAGGCAGCCAGCCGAGAAAACAAGAACTTTGTGTATTTCTTTGAACCGAACCGTATAATCATGGTGGTGGTTTTGGTCATAGGATTTGGGAGGGTCAGGTGTTCAATGGACTTCTTCCTCACTCCTCAGCATGGTTTACAGATATTCCTGAATGTTATTGCCATTAGTTACTAAAATGCTGTTTTCGGAGTCATGCAATCGTTCAAGCGCGATACAACTGTCCATAGTTTTCCGCACACACGAGTGTCCCTTTTCTGACCATGTCCATGAATAGAAAAGCAAAATTTTTCCTTTATGGTATTTCACTGTATCATTTTACTTGCTCGAATGTAAAGTTTTTTCTCACAAGTAGTTCTATAGTTTGTACGGATATAAAGTTGTAATTATATTTTCACTTATAATAACCCTTTTACAATAAAATTAATAATATATATAACTATTGGTTGTTGGTTTATCTAGTATTAGGTGACCGTAATACATACAGTGAGTTAATTAGATTTAATGCTCTATGTTCATTATGTACAATAAATTTTATAGTGTGCTTAATAAAACATTTTTGTTTAATTTTTTCTCAGATATTGTCCTTATCTATCTAGAAGTTTGTCTAAAAACACAGGAATGATTGCGTAATTGTGTAATAATGTTGTGTTTGTGGTTCTTGGAACTCTGTATCTTTTATTGAGTTTTGAATTGTCTGTAGTTTTGTTGTGTGCGACTTTGCTACATTTAACCATGCTGGACAGGCAATCTCTTCCACTCGATTAATGTACGTTTTATAGACTTTAAATATGTTTTCTGTTGTTGCACCTGTGGTGTTGCCAGTTAGACGTCGGATATAGTTGTTTCTTTGCCATATTTTATTTCTAACTTCAATTATATGTTTAATCCAGTTTAAGTTTGAGTTATAGGTTAGACCCAGAAATTTAGCTGATGTGGCTACCTGAAGAAGGGTTCCATTCAGGTGTAGTTTAGAGGGTTGTCGACTTGTTTTAATATATTTTGTGAAAAATACTACTTTTGTTTTTGGAGCATTTATTTTTATTCTTCATGTGTTGCAATAATTTTCTATTTTGTTTAGACCTACTTGTGAGGCACCTGCATCCGGAATAAAATATTCAGAGAAGGTGACCGAAACACTAACTCTTAGTTTTCAACTGTCAAGAAAGTTGGAAAGTCATCGAAGCCCTGTAACTGTTTCATATGGAACATTTGAAACTGTAAACCACTGTGTCATAAACTGTCCAATGTTTTCTCTATTTATGACAGTTTCCGTGAGTCTTTTAACATTTCTTAACTCAGAGTCAAATCAAGAGCCCTTTCATTTTGATTATAGAATTGCAATGTCTATGTTTGGAAGATTCGTATTTTACCACCTAGCAGCACTATAGCAAATATTCCCAACTTTAACTATTGTTGTTCAACCAAGAAAACTATATCCCAAATAAGATTAAAATATTCCCAACGTTTAGCATAATCGTTCAACCCAGTAAATTCAAAGCGACTCAACATTAATTAACATCACTCAAACAATAAAATGTGACCCTAGAGTAACTTAAACAAGAGCATTTTTACGAACAAAAACTAATGGGAGAAAAATTCGTACATATAAAAAAAGTCTGTTTATCTTCAGCTATGAAAACAGTCTTAATATAGATTGTTTGTCATAAAGCATAAAGTATACAATCGACTATCTGTGTTGTGACCAACGCGAAGATTAAAACACAATTTTTAGTGTTAAAAAATGCTCACACTTACTGCTGAACCACCGAGAGGACTTGATATAGAAAGTTTGTTTCTTTGTTTTTGAATTTCGCGCAAAGCTACACGAGGGCTATCTGCGCTAGCCGTCCCTAATTTAGCAGTGTAAGACTAGAGGGAAGGCAGCTAGTCATCACCACCCACTGCCAACTCTTGGGCTACTCTTTTACCAACGAATAGTGGGATTGACCGTCACATTATAACGCCCCCACGGCTGAAAGGACGAGCATGTTTGGTGGGGGAGGGATTCGAACCCGCGACTCTCAGATTGGGAGTCGAGTGCCTTAACCACCTGGCCATGCCGGGCCGATATAGAAAGTAAACATTTAGTAAATGTTATTATAAACTTTAAATGATTGGACCGGGCGTGAGTTAGTGGTTGGTATGATAAGAGTGTGAATTAGAGGGTCATGATTTGCGTCACGTTGCTACAAAATCGTACCCTGTACTTTGTGGCCATGGACGCAGTCTAAGAGTAAGAGATAAAACAAATATTAATTTAAATCTCAACTTTTCGGTACATTTTTATTCAACTTTGAGAAATCTGTAATATTTAAGACGAAAATAAGGTTAAAAATATATTTCATTACAGTATTACTATATATCAATATGCCAGTGTGAACTGTAAAACATTTCTCTCTGATAAGTTGGCAGCGGGTGCTCTTGACCAACTGCTTTGACTCTAGTCTACCAACTTAAAATTAAGGACAGCTATGCTCAAGTAGCCCATGCGCGAACATTTTAAAAACCAAACGAACGAATTGAGATGATACTCATAGCGAATTCCATTCAGTCCCAGTTTTCACTTCTAAATAGAGCATCTCTAATATAACTAAAGACGGTTGTAAGCATGTCCCGTCAAATAACATCGATCTTAAAAGCATTTAATATAACTTAAACTTTTACAAATTTTCATTTTGTCCAAACCGTTTAAGTCTGTGGAGTACCCCTGTTCTGGTATCTTAAGTTAATGTTAGATTATCCAGCTAGTATCGATTTATTTCAAATTTCTGTTTTTATATTCATATCACAACGCTCTTTATCACTACATTGCGCGAATTGTTTCTATACTGATATTTAAAATATACTTTAAATACAATGCTTTTTCTTACATATCGATATGAAACTACTATTGATAGGAAAATAAATATACAACATTTGATAATTTATCGTCTTATTAAATATTTGTGAGTTTAATAAAACTGGAGTTAGCTGATAAGTGATAATACAAAATCAACTAAAGATTTTAGTACCTTTTCAGGCTTTTGCTTAAAACCCTTTTTTTTGAAAGTGGCATACAGTATTAAAATGACAGAGGTAGCTAAAAGACTACCTGTACGTTTTAATTTCGTTTGGTGCAATACTTTTGGTGTTATTTCATTACATCCATGTGCAAAACACGAATTTGAGTTTAAAAACTGAACAAATTGAATACTTTTTACATATAATGCTTATCAAGGTCTACTACCCTTCAGTTTAATAAAGAAAGTTATTTGAGCTTTGGAATTAGTTTATGGTTACATATTTTGTAATTCAGAGGTGTAATTTACCATTATATTTCAAGGGTGTGTGTGTGTCAAGTTATGCAAATTGAATAATGGGATTCGTTGGGATCGAAATGTTAGTGTTATTAATAGTCTATTTTGATAGCTATATTAAAATTTTATGTTCGGGGTTTTTGATCATTGTTTAAACATTCAGAAAAGGATCAATTAAATGAAATTCATCACACTGTACAATTTACTTTTGCATGAAGAAAAAGACTGTTTGGGTTGTTTTAAGTTGGTTAACTTTAATGTCCTAAACACCTGGTCATGCCAGGCCTCCTTTCACTCGTGAGACAGTGTACAATAAAAAGATAAAAATAAGGTTTGTTTGTTTTTTCAAACAAAAATCAGAAAAACTGTGACAACAAAAGGAAAATCAAGTATTTCACTTCAAACTTCAGGAGTGATCATAAAGTTTTAAACTTCTAACTGGTAACCATGGTAACCACTACCTAAACTAATAAATTGCACTGTGATTGCTAAATTATTGTCATAAATACTCTAAAGAATACATTTGAATCAATTCTCTCGTTTATTAATAAATGTAACCAGTTTATTTGAGATTATATTTGTTTGCTCTTGTATCAGTTTTACTAATGATAGCGATGGCTTGAAGGATATACGACATCTGTCAAGTTAGAACATTTGTAAATTATCAATAATACTTACAATCAACTCCATTTAAGAATCCAAGAAACGATTGTTTTTCATAAATCTTGAATCGCCTTAAACAATCAGTGAATGGAAAAACCAATGTAAATTTTTCGTTAACAATTTCTATATAATTTTCCTTACTCTTTACTTCATAGAACAAATACTTTGCTTCCAATAGCAAAGCAATTAAAATTACGTATCTCACATGTCTGACTACTTTCATGAATAACTTAATTATTATGATTGTTTGTTTGTTTGTAATTAAGCACAAAGCTACACAAAGGGCTATCTGTGCTCTGCCCACCACGGGTATCGAAACCCAGATTCTAGCGTTGTAAGTCCGCAGACATACCGCTGTGCCACTGGGGGGCTAATTATTATGAGTCCCATCTCATTAATCAAACTAAGAGCGCAGCATTTTTCCACATGTTTCTTTTTTGCTTACTGAACTCTGGATATTTTAGGTTTAAATGTACGTAATTGCAATAACTACAAATAGCCTTTTGCATCATAAAAATAGTTCTTACCGAATGTCTAAAAATTCATAATACGGATCTCTCAACTGTATAAATATATATTCTGAAAATAAAAAAATTACACTCAATATTTACTTCAGAGTGTAACTTGAAAGTACAATTTTAACAACTAAACTTCCTTCTGTTGTTCTGTTTATTGTTTACGTCCAACTTTCACCATTATTATATATATAATATGTTTGGTGTAGTTCACTCTTTCAATGAAAATTCTTATAATTTGTAAATGTTATTGTTATAATATTCCAATTCATTTTAAGCGTAAAATACGTTGGATATATTATACGATTTCCAATAATATTTCGTGCATTTTTTTATCTTCATGACAAATTCCCAAATAAAATCTGGTAGTTTACCAAGTGATCATTAGATCCACTTAGGAAACGACATATTCTTAACATTTCTTTTGGGTGTAATTTTCAGTTGATTTGCTTTATTTCTTTCTAGTAAATGTAAGAGCTTTTCCAGAGTACTTGCTATCGCCCTCTTCAACACACGTTCACTTCAACGTAGATATCAACAATTTTTTACTTATTAAGGGTCACTGATCGTGTTATTAATACAAAATTGTGTTCTTTTCTGTAATAATTCTTTATTTATAGCATAGAAAAATAATAATTCATCGAATACGCCCTCAGACACACCGAAAATATTGTCTGGTTAACCTACCAGTTCAACAGTAATCATTTTAACAGATAGTTCATGGGTAGCTTTGCGCGAACTTTTGAACAAACAACGTTTATTGATATTACATCAAATTATTTTTAGCTAATCAATCAAGACGCACATCATTGGACTTTCTCTGAAAAAAAAAAAAAGGTTTCGTATATAGTAAAAACTAAAACACAAAAGGGAAAACAAACTATAGCCATTTTCCAGTACATTCTAAGCTGCATTCATCTCTGTTATAGTTCTTCTATAGAGAATATTTCAAGCTCCGCTAATTCCGGAATACAAAAAAAGCAAACCGTTTATTCTGCTGCATATCTAATTTACTTTAATAAAATAAACGGCTTTTCTAATGCAAGAGATTGAACCAGCTCTAATTCCGAAACAAAATATCGTGCATCGATAAATCAAGCACGGTTATATGAATAAGGCACGTGAGAATAAAGTTAGATAGTTTGCAAAAAGATACATAGCAAATATCTTACTTTGGAATATCTTAAAAAGTTAAATAATTATACAAAATATATGTTACTTAATTTTCCAAATTTTATACATATATCGAAAGAACACTATAGTGTTTTACTACTTAGATTTTCTTTATCTCATAAAGAGTCCTGTTGTTCAAAACAAAGGTAACTGTACTTTTATCACTCATCTCCACAATAGTTTTGTAAATCTGGGTTTACTTTATTATACGTTATTTGTAACAAATGTTAATGATGTATGTTTAGTATATTATATAAGTGCTTATGAATAAAAGCCAGGAAAAGTAATTTAACAATATATCAACCCTATAATATCTGCCATATCCAGTGCCAACATGGTATTTCACCTACTAACCAGGACTCACCAGGCCATTTGAGATACGACAGACGTAGTAGTGTTTTTGTTTCGTTTTTATTACTGTTATTTCATTCCAGCCACAGGGAGCTGGCAATCCATCAGACAGTTACTCCCCTCTACGGCCAAGAGATGAACGAAAGCTAGAAGGTCATAGGTGAGAGTTAAATGGTCCTGATGAAAATGACATGGCTGTGAAGGAAGTGAACAACTTCAGAAGAATGGGAATGAAATCGGTAAAAAGCAGGAACCGGAAGAAGCATACCATGCAGATGAGCGACGGAAGCGATCAGGAGATCACTACTTCAGTCCTTGGGATAACTTTAACTTGGTAAATTTCGTCTGTTAATTATGTTAATTATGGTAATTTTGTGTAAGCGACGTGACATAGAAGTTCAATAAGTGACAAACAAGAGGTAACGCTCTACGAAGAATTCTCACTGGCATGGAGTAGTATGAAGTTTCATACTCATATTTAGGAAGCCTTGTGAATGAAATGCTTGTATTCTTGGATAGATAATTTGGATACAACATTGACCCTGTTATCCAAAGGTCATGGGTTCAAGGCCCAATCCCGGATTTTGATTGCTGAAAAATAGTGTATCCAACTACTACATATTGCAACTCCACTACGGCCGACACCATGACGATGGTCACATTGATGGAAGTAAATCCCTGTAAATTGGTAGTTTGAGTTGGTTTTAGAAAAGTTTCATTCAGGAAGATATGGTCATAAGAAACTTAATCAAGCAGCGTTTCCATGGTGGTTTATTGGTGAAAAAAGAAAAGATAAATACAAATAAAAAGTCCGACATAGGGTCTCTAGACAGCCTTGACCAGTGGGATCCCATAAACAATTAAAATAAAAGCGAGAGTTAATATCAAAGTAAGTAGCTTTCATATTTAATTGATACACTATCTTGGCAGCATAGCGTACAGAGCATGGAATAAATTACTGTGGAAGTAGATGAAAATTGTGAAACTTATGGATGTTGAATCGAAGGATGTTTTTCAAATAGCAGCTAAAGTAATAGAGTTGGAAGGCGGCGTGATGAAATCAGTACTACCTATAGGAGCAACGGTGATAGGATCATTTGGTAGGAGCAAATGAGAGTAGGTTGGATGACTTTACTGACAAATATTGCAGAGAGGTGTCAAATCCAGTTATGTGCAATGACGAACCAAATAAGGTCACGGCAATGGGCGCACACAAGTTTGTTGGGACACTTAGCAGAGGGGTGAGAATTATTAATGAGGCATTTCTTACATTGTAAAGACTGTGGAAGAGGAGTTCGAAAAGTTTCCTCACGATAGCGTTGGCAGTAGGCCTTATCTGGAGGATATGATTAATAGCATCACTGCTGTCAGCCAGAATATGTTTGTTTGTTTATAGTTAATCACAAAGCTACACAATAGGCTATTTGTGCTCTGCCCACCACGGGTATCGAAATTCGGTATCTAGCATTGTAAGTCCGCTGTGTCACCGGGGGTTTGTTTTGTTTTGTTTTTGAAGTTAAGCACAAAGCTACACAATGATCTATCTGTGCTCTGCCCACCACGGGTATCGAAACCCGATTTCTAGCGTTGTAATTCCACAGACATACTGCTGTGCCACTGGGGGTACCAGAATCTGTATCATGTAAGTCCAGTCATGTGCAACAACAATCCAAATAGCTCGTCGTACTGAAATGTCTTCAGAGAGAGTTCAGAAATGATTTCATTCTTCTTGATAGCGAGATCAACACCGTGAGGGACACGGGAAAACAATAGCGATTTGCAAGGTGGGAGTTGCTTTTTCAAAGTAAGGGAGCTAAGGTTTTACAATATAGTATTGGGTCCTAAATTAGCACACCTTATCTTGGTACGAAGGGTGTCAGCGAGGAAAGGATTAGTAGTCTTAACAATTACTTTTAGGTCTCGAGAAAAGTGCATTAGTAGAAAATAATTGAGAGTCCACATTAGAAAAAATAAATATCGAAAATTGTGGAGCACAACCTATATCCAATGGTGTAGGTGGTAAGGAGTCAATAAACGAAGTGGGTGTGGGAGGCTGTATCATCAAAGAAAAAAGCAAGGATGGGATGAAACGGTACAGCCATCTCTCAACGACTTTGAAATTAATTCAGCGTATGTAAGAGAAGAAACAATGGTTGTGGTTACTGCAGATGAAATGTAATGAAAATACAAAGCCATAGCAGAAGCATATAAAGTATGAAAACCAAAAGACATTGTTTTCCTGTGGTCAAGGCCTGGTCGAAAATAAAGCTTAAATCGTAGATGATTGGAAGGCTTCCTTGAAGGTTATGGAACTCCTGGTCGCTCCAGAAGACCGAATTAATATCACACACCGAGGAATCTAAACGATTTCAATATCAAAACTTAACTGAACACAGAAATAAAGTGAACTTAAACAGTATAACTGAAAAAGCATAACTCACCAAATCAAATATTCACACTTTAAATAACAGCAAGGTTTGATAGGTTACATTCCAAAAGTCCATTCTTCAATTGAAGTCCCCCTAGTAGTGTTCTAGACTATTATCAATTGCATATACAAGAACTGTTATGATGTGAATTAGATTAAGTAAAAGAAGTGTAATTATTAACTCTTTTCTTACTTAAGTCATTCACAAATCAAAATGAGGAAAAGGATTAATACCACATTGTTTTTTATTTTTAATATCAATTATTTATTAGCTTATCTTTTTCCTTGAATTAACTTTACTCTCATTCAGAAGGACCGTCGAACCAGCAAGCTACTCTTTTTGGTCCTAAAGCAGATCAAGCTATCGGTGTTTTATTTTCAGCTAACGAATATTCACAATTAATCATATCATGGTAAAAACAAAACATTTACCTAAACATAAAATAATAAATGATGTGCGCTAAGGATTATTATACCAACTATCCTCGAGAGATATAACATTTCGCATCCTATAGATTTATGGTTAAGGGTTAAACAAAGAAAGAAGTTACCCTCTTAAGGTATATAAGTATAAAACTAATGAATTGCTAAAAATGTTCTAACCTATCAATTCGAGATATCTTTTCACATCATAATACTTCACAGAAAGTCAATATAGTGAAATGTATTGCACATTTGCGTCTGTGTTTGTGCAATATTCAGGTTTGAAGAATGGAGCTGAAAAAGACCTGAATTTTTTAAAAATTCGTATTTCTATTTCAAATAACTAAACTTGTTGACACCATATTTCGAGGTGTATAGTTTTATATTTTTTTTATATTTGAAATTGGAAGAACGTTGCTGACTTAATAAAAGGCCCCCCCCAGTGACACAGCGGTATGTCTGCGGACTTACAACGCTAGAATCCGGGTTTCGATACCCGTGGTGGGCAGAGCACAGATAGCCCATTGTGTAGCTTTGTGCTTAATTACAAACAAACTTAATAAAAGAAACATATTTTATTAGTATTATCAGTTCTACCTTCCCTTAAAGAATTGATTGTTTCTGTTGAATTTCGTACAAAGCTAGCTGAGAGCTATATGCGCTAGCTGTCCCTGATTTAGAAGTGATGGAATAAAGGGAAGACAACTAGTCAACCCCACCCACCGCCAACTCTTGGGTTACTCTTTACCAACGAAAAGAGGGGTTCACCGTCAAATTTTAACGCCTCTATAGCTGAAAGGGTGAACATGTTCGGTGGCAGAATTCGAATTCACGACATGCAATTAAGTCATGCTCCTTAAAGAATAAAGATTTTAGAACATGTAACTGCAAATCCAAATACCCTTATTCTAACCCTATCGTATACTAATTAGTAAACTTACCTGAAGAATGACACTAGCCCAAAGCTTTGTATATTAACTTTTATCTTTTACCGCCACTCTGGTGGTTTTTCAACAACTTAATATGAATGTTTTGCTGTTACTCTAACCACACGTATTACTTATTTTACCGCCAGTGTCACAGTGGTAAGTCTGAAACTTATGACGCTAAAACCAGGAATTCGATGCCCGTGGTTGGCACAGGACAAATAACCCCTTGTATACAAAGAAGCAAGCAATATTTATTTACTTTTCATTTCTCGAAACACTGTAGTTATGTTGGCTACCTAGCCTTTTAATATTCAACACGAACAATAATATATAACTCACAACAAAAATTATAATAATTTTAGTCGGATCATTCTCTTCAAATAAGAAGTGTGTATTATAATATCCCACCACTACTTTGTTGTATGTCACTATCTAGAAGTCCATTCGCACTATGCTATAACACTCACCAACTAGCCAGGGTTACAATATTAAAGTTTTGTGTTAAAAAATATAACAACTCAATCGAGATTTTATTTCCACAATCAATACATTCATCAAGGCAAGATTTGAACTCTTCTCTTTGAGCCATCTTCAGCCTAAATGATACGTATTATTATTTGTTACCATTAATTTATGAATTTTATGAATATAGACCAGAAATGTTATTTGTTGAAATGTTATTAATGCCAATCGTTTGTGAAAGTTCGAATGTTGGGATTAGTAATGCCTAAACCGGTGGAGCATGTTAGGTTACCCGACATCCACGAAATATCTAAGGAAATAGTACATTGGAATTGAAAATATGTGGATAGTCAACCTGTATCCCGTTAAAAGTCCTGTTACCCAAGCACTAGCTAAAACTACTAAAATGTTACACTTGAACTGAAGATGTGTTAATAAGACAACAAGATATTCAGGCATTCAATCTCCTTAGGTGTCTCTTAAGAGACAAAAATATTTCACAGAATAGTTTTACCATCTCGTCGCTAGGATTCTCAAGTATGAAAAAAAAAACTTTATAGAACTCTAGATGATCTAAAAACATCATACCGTGTACTTCATTAGCATTCTACGTACAGGGAACATCTGTACTAATCTGCTAACAAGCAACTGATGATGTTAAACTTCTTCATCCCCGGAAACTTCTGTTGTGTGATGCATGGTTTTATAGTAGAAGTTAAACAGCTTCTATTGTATCAGAACATAGATATACTAATTACACTACTTCGTTGTCAGTGATGATTTAGAACAAAACCTCAAAGTTGCATGAGTAAGCTTTCGTTGTTAATTAATGAAATCTGGTGATATCAGAGAGAGTTTTAGCCCTCTTCTTCTTCGATAAATAGTAAAGGTTTAAGACATTTATCGACCCAAAATGAATATCTAAATACGGTGTAAATATTTAAAGATTCAAATTAAGGACTCACGAATTGGTCTAATAGCTGTTTCATCTAAACTGTTTTATCATGTTATTTCTATCCAATGAGCCAAGATAAAATCTATAGTAACAGCTGTAAATGGTTGAAGTTCGTTGGAAGTAAATGCAGCTAACCTTCTGAGCCTTCTTGTTCCGTTAGATTAGTTCTCTACAGGCTAGCGTGATGTGAGTCAATCTGGTAATTCTCTACCAAAACATTTACTTGATTCAAAATAGTCATTCATGCGACTTCGGCTTTAGAAATAGCTTAAAGTTTACTCATCTATTCATAAAAGTTTCATGTAAGTAATGAGAATCTAAAACTAACATTCTCCTCTCTTCAAATTGATGGTAACTTTGTTCATTAATGGAGATGGTCCTAGTTAGGAAACGGTAAAAAGAGTTGATTTACAAAAAAAAAAAAAAGATAAACTTCTAGTGGTTATTTTTTCATTTTGAAGAAATGTGGACCTAAACAAAAAAGATAGTACTCTACCTTAATAGGAAAATCCCACAAGTAATTTTTTGGGTACCCATTGTTTTAAATGCATTACAACTATACAACAAGGTTAAATTTTGCAAAACTTAAAAGTAAATCTTACATTGTTTTATTATTATCCTAATTCTAACCTTTTCATTGAAATCTCGTTGCATTCTAATATAATATAAAGTTCCGGCTTTTAGTTCTACTGCTTCTTTGAGGTGTTGTTCAGATAATGTCTGTTTATTTAAGTTTTGTGGCAGTGTGGATTTTAAGTGCTGTATGTTTCACGTCTCTCGCACTAACGGAACATCATATTACAGCCGCTGATTCTGCTGTATCCTTTACGTGTGGTCTAGGTAAGATCTGCTTAAGATGTTGGGATAGTTTTACATTAAGAGTTGGATGTTTACAAAACTGGAGTGTGTGTTCACATTCTACTCCATTACAGGAAGCTACAAACAGAATTCACCAAGATTATGCCCAAGAACAGCATATTGGTATTTAAAACATTTATAATCATGTTATCAGCATGTCACGTAACAACCATAACCAAAGTAAAATCGCGGTAAAACGGCATTTATCAGAAATATATTTTAATATTGTTTAGTGTTTTGTAAGTACTGTGATGCTACCGAACAATTCTCGCATTGGGTAAGACTACGTAACAGCCTTTATTGACGCAGAATACTCATACACTCATGTCATAATGATATGTTTAGATCAGAGATTTATAATTTTCAAAATAAAGGTAACATTTATACTTGATAATATTGAAAAACAAAATAACATATGGATCAACTTGGGGTACCAGAACCATCCAAAAAGATAACTGTAACAAGTTTTACCACAACTTTGGTAAGCAAATGGCAGCGTTTTATAACAAGTGAGAATCCACGAACACAAAGTTTAGTGGCAAAAGCCTTCCACGTGTTCCAGTCAACAGCACGCAACATAATCGAGAAGGATCTTCATATGAAAAGCTATAAAAGTCACGTGTACACAAGCTGCTTCCACAAATTATCCATTCAACAGTCGCCAGAGTGTCTATTTTTGGAATGGCTAGCGTCACTAAAAATTTACTATGGTTAATTAGGTAGCGTTAAAGACAAGATTTCTGGTAGTAAACAATTTGCAGGAAATGTATCTGCAGTAAAACCGCTTTGCTGGATATATGGGAATGCCATATCTAAAAATGGAGCTTGCTCTGCAGTTTTATACCTCAAAGGAAACGAATAAATGCATTTATTTTTCCTCAAATTAAAATATTTAATGAGCTACTATACACGCTAAAGAATGAGGTATAATACGGTATTAATGAACTGTTTAATATCCAATTAGAAAACGCAGAGATGGTTTTCATAACAATTGTTAATTTCCTGTATTGAAACATATAACTGTTGAAACTAGGTTCTGCATTGGTAAAGTGTAACGTATTGAAACAATAAATAAAATGTCTATCTTGCATCACTCCTTTTGAGTATGTTATTTCTAATGTACACTTTGCCCACGCTTTAAAGACCAAACCTACATTCATTTAGTATAGATATCTCTTTTACTACCTGCCATACAAAGTACATGCATTATATAAATACCAACTGCATAGGAATTTATTTAATAAAGTCATGTTCGAAATTTAACATCCCACGGTAGAACAGCGATAATCTGTAAACTTATAATGCTAAAATCCGGGGTTCGATTCCCCGCGGGTGGACACAACAGATAGCCCAGTGTGGCTTTACTTTAAAACATACACACAGTCAAAAGTTAACGAGAAAAACAACAAGCTGTCTTAAGGACTGAATTGAAGTATGTCAAAAATGTGTATTAAATTTTTTTTTAATGAACCAATAACTAAGAAATGCGAAAGAGCGTCTCTGGAAAATGAAATTGCTTTACAGCATAATATAGATTAGTTTTGGAATCATGACAGTTATAGCAGACACAATTGTTCATCTCCATTGAATGACGTACTTCATGTTTCATGTTCGCTTTTGTTGCATAGTCTGTGAATTTAAAGGTTATTGAAAATCGATCTGCAAGGTTTGAAACATCTGGTGCATCAGAAAACCACTATTTACCCTTAAGTAATCTTCTTTGTGTGTGGACCGAATTTTTCAAGTTATCTAAATATTTAAAACAGGGAATGATTATGAAGATGATATTTTCTTACAAGGGTATTCCTTCAGTCTTTCAATACCCTGAAAATTAAACAAAGCTGAAAAGAAAAAAGTTCGAAAAATGTAATAACAAATTACTACAAGGTATTATGTTATTTATTTAAGAACTCTTCCCTACTTTGGAAACTAAACAAGGGTCTTTGAATATTCAATAATATAACATGTTATACTAGATAGTGTATTAAATTTCTGCTTTTGGTGTGGTACATCAGTCATTATTCTAATGGCATTATATCGGAAATTATCAGAAACGTAATCCAATAACAAAATGCACCAATTTTAAGCCTTCTATTCATCTACTCATTTGTAAGACATGTACGAAAAAATCGGACTGATAATGGCACAGCTTAAAAGCCACTATTTCTACTAGAGAATTCAATAAGGTGATTGCTTCTGTGTTCGGGAGATAACGTGAAGGAACTTCAAGATGTAACATCGTATTTTAATGAACGATTTTTATTTCCCTTGAAGGTGAACTAAGTGAACTAATCTAATTGAACAGCTTTTCAAAACATTCAGGCTCTAGGTTCAGCAGAATATAACATCGTCAATGAAATAAAAAATCCTCAAGCAAACTTCTTCATACTGTAATTATCATTGAATAATTGGACAATAAAATAAAACCATAGATTTCATAGTATTTTAATCATCTACGTTACTTGTTTTATCAATAAAAGAGGGATGTTTAAATATTCAGTGTCCTGGTGAGAAGATTGAAGTTTTAAAACCATTTTCTACAGTAACATAACATTTCTATTAGGCCAATTTATAAATATAATCCTCCTGAAAAATAACGTTCTTGTCAAATAAACGTTATAATTTAGCAATAGAGTCGTGTTTGTAATCAATTTCTGTATAGTGGGCAATCTCTTTTTCAATTCACCAACAATATTACTTCTTTCGACACTAATAAACGTCAATTTTCTATTGCTGTGCGTATTTTGCCCATAAGTCTACGATTTCTGTTTGTTTCTTTAAGTTTACAGATGTTCTTATGTCTGAGCTTTCTAAGTAACTTACTTTTTGCATAACCTTTAAAATAATTCATTATTTCACATAACTGCTAGATTCTCATTTTTGTAAATATGATAAGTTTAATAGCATTAAAAACTTGGACCTATAAATAGGCTAGTAGTTTGGACACTCGACTCGCAATCGCAGTCGAACATGCTCGACCTTTCAGCCGTAGGGGCATCTTAACATTGCGGTCAATTCCACCTTTCGTTGTTAAAGAGTAGACCAAGAGATGGCGGTGAATGGTGTTGACTAGAGACGGCTAGCGCAGATAGCTTACGAGTAGCTCTGTGCGAAGTTCAATAAACAAACAAACAGAGTTATAAGTAACAGTTTTGTTTGACTCATATAAGTTTTAATTAATCGCATTATTACACAAATTAGAAAACAACAATTTACTTATATCCAGGACATTCACCATTACACAAATCAAACAGCAGTTTTATTCCATTCTGTATAGATTCCTGCTCTAGTTTGTTTGTTATTCCATTATAACAGTTGAGGCTTCCGTGAAATAAATAACACGCAATCTCCAGCTTCTTTACGCAAAATATATTTTGTTGCTATTTTTTCTCTGCACGACATTTCTACTACAGAATTAAACTTCATTTGCGTCAAAAACACTGCACAGAAGAAGAAAATGGTAATAAATGTTTATACCCTAGAGAATACAGATGCAATCTGTTTGTATTTTATGTTTGTTTTTTGCTAGTTATTTCAACTTTGATTCACATTATTTATTTGATTTTTAATCGCGATTAATCGACGACAAACGATGTTCTTAAAAAAGATATCCAATAACGTCTCCTCTACAGATCTTAGTCTTACTTGATTCTCTTTCACTGGTTTTCCTGCAAATTACATGTAAGGGATTATTGGTTGTATTAAACTAGAATTTCATTGCTAAAACCATGACCAAGTGTATTTACCACATGCAAAATTTCCTTCACTTTTTTATCTCTAGAACCGAAAAACTTCCTACTTTAATTATAAAGTAATGAAATTTCGTAAGGTACTTATAAATAGCGTATTCCTTACGTGGCGTAGTTTTGATTTCCTCTAGATTGAATATTATAGTAGTGTAAATTATACAATACTGTATATGTTAGCTAACTTAACGAAAAACCAATAAAGTAGAAAGACAAGGAGGCTAATTTCGACACTTTCATGTGTCATCTTCAATTCTCCACAGTCTTCTGAGAAGACTTATGCCCACACAGCTTAGTTGATATCTGATTGTGAAATTGCCTTAAAGTCGCATGTGTTCAATAAACCGTTCAAGTTAAAGTGGCCTTTAGAAATGTTAAAGTTCGGTAGAGTTTTCAATAGTTCTTTGTTTCATGTAATTTTCGGTTTTATATATCATTTTGGCTGATTTCCAGTTTATAAAGTGGTCAGAGTCTCTTGTAGTATTGAGAAACATTGAATTATTTGTCTTTTAGTTTTTAATGTCCCTTTGTGTTCTGTTATTCTTGTGATTATATTTATTCCTGTTTCACAAAGCCATGTCAATCTTGTAAAGTTTTTCACATGATTGGCATGAAATAATATACGCGACTTGTTACTTTAGCTTCTTGTGTGGTTTTGTTTGAAGTCAGATTATATTTAATAGTATTGGAGTGCTTTTAAGTGGCATTTTGGGATTATTTCTACGAGAACAAATTTCGAGCTGTAGTTCAAGCACAATAATTCATTCTTCTTTCTATTTATTCTCATTTGCTCGATATTTAAAAAGACAAAAAGAATGTTTTCCTGTCTTTTAGGTGAGCATTTTCGATAAATTGAAAGGGATATTGCCAATCCTTCATAATTTCGATAGGTGGCTATTTTGTAGTTTAATAAAAACATAGAGTTTGCAGAAGATGCTTTAGCATTTTTGTGGTGGCATAAGAAAAAGTATACTAAATGAGAGATTTTGTTGATTTTCGGTAGATAGAACAGGTTTTATTAATAAAGATATTCAATAGAGAAAATGAGTTATTTAATTTTCCATTCCACTCTAAACTTTATAGTGTTGTGAAGAAGATTAAGTTTTTAAAAGAAGCTTTTTCAAGCACTTCAATGATTTGGCCAAACAGAGAAAATATCATTTACGTAACGCAACCATGGGATATTCATGTTGTTAATGTCTGTTAACGGAAGTAATTCACTCAAAATACTCTATAAAGATGTTACTAGTATTGGAGATTCCCCATTGCCATGCCGTATTTTTGTTTAAAATATTGCCCTATACACATTTCAATTAGCATAATGAAAATATCAACAGGAACCGAAAGTGCTAGGCTTAGTTATTGTAATTTTCGTTTGAAATATTCCATTGTTTCTTGTACTAGTTTATTAATAAATAATGTGTCAATGTCGAAACTCACCATTTACCCTCAGTTATGAAGAAATTTTGTTTTTTACTAACAAAATCCACATTGTTTTTATATGTTACAGCGAGAATTTTCCCAGAACGAGGGCTAAAGGCTAAATGTTCTGCCAATCATTTTCATAGCGAATTTTTACGTTGGAAATGATAGATCTGAGAAGATAGTTTTTCCTAAGTGTCTTGGGTAGACCTACATGTTTGATAGGGAATATATGATACGTTTAAAGTTCGTTATTAGGTTCGGATAATTTGTAAGAATAGTATGAAGAGACCTGAATTTTGCTACTTTCTTGTGGAAATGGTTGAATTTCATTTGTTTATAGGCAAATAAAGTTATTTAAAGCTATAGATTGAACTGTGATAAACAACAGTGTAGCGAATTTTTGTACATACTTTTTGACTTGTTTTGAATATATATATATGTCCGTTTATTGTTGAAACTTATCACCAACAAGTCACTGACATCTACTCTAAAGAATCCACTCCATAAAAGCCATACAGTGTGAAAGAAACAACAACTTGGAAGCAATAATGATGCACAGTACAGACAGTCCACTGTAATGTGTAATGTGTGGGTCAGGTATAGCCAAGTCGTTAACATGCCGGGCTGTGGATCTAAGTATCCAGGATTCGAGACGTATATTCCCAAAATATACACCGCATTTTCATCAGTGTTTGCATTATAAAAGTGTCAGTAAATCCTAGTAATTGCTTTTAAAGTCCGAAACAAGTCCTTGCGGCGGTGGCTGCTGCTGGTTGGGTGCATTCTCTTTCTGATCAGTAGTTGAAAATTAGGAGATCTATGACCAATCGTATATTCCACGTGCACATAAGGTGTTGCTCAAGTTGAAATTTTCAGTTTGACCTAAGAGGTAATGCAGCTCAGAAATGCAGTTCTCAGATGCTCGTGGAATAGTATTTGTTATTCAAATACGTGTATGTTGAAGCTTTCTTCCGTTTTTAAATAACTTCACTTTGTTTGTTATAAAGCAAAGAGCTACACAATGGGCTATCTATGGTATCAGTACCCGATTTTTTAGCATTATAAGACACCTGTCTTATCGCTGAGCCACCAAAAGGCTATAAATCTACTTATGAGAACATTTAGTTTACTTAATCAGACAATATTTTGTTGTATTCCAGCGTTTCAGAGTGCATCGAATAAATGTATATTAAGTATTATTTTTGTGAAAGAAGAGTAGCAATTTTCGTTCCCTTTAAAAGTTTATTATGTTATTACTTTTACAACTTCATATGTGATGTCATATTCAGTGTTGTTATAGAGTTAATAAGTTTGTACATTTCTGCCAAGCTGAAATTTGGTTTGTATAAGGCATAGTATTGTTAGTGTAATATGATAACAGATGGCGACAGCGTCTTATTGTAATTGAAAAATACAATGGGCTGTCGGTGCTGTGCCCACCACAAGTATTGAAACCCAGTTTTTAGCGTTATAAGTCTTTAAATTTACAGCAGTGCCACTGGAAGTGGGAATGAAATATAAATTGAGTACTTTTGAGTTCAATTATAAAATTATATTGAAACTGCTTAGAGTAGTTGGTGTAAATGAAAAAATGTATGCACTGTTAGCAGTAATGATTAGCATTTTAAGAAAGTTCTTTGACGTTTCATAAAAAGAAAATAGCGCTTATAAAAAAACAAAAGTATGAAGTGATTTTACATATATCTGCAAATGTATTTAAAATTTAATATAGTCACACAAATGAAATCATAAGGGTCAATTTTACGAAATTACAGCAAGTAATTTTGAATGAAACTTTGTGGAATTTTACAATGCATTGATATTTTCAACTGCTAAAAAATGGAATTTTACGTTGTTGGATGTTTATGCGAAATAAACATTGTCATTTGTAGTAATAAGTGTAATATTTCCAATAATTTCTAGAAATGTGATTTACAGGATGAACTGTCATATTGTTTATAAAGAAAGGGTTGATTACGTTATATTAAAACGATTTTGAACATGTGACTCAGCTAGTCACGTGACAACCACAGTCGCTATAAAATCGAACAACATGTATCAGAACTACATTTTGATATTATTTGGCGTTTTGTAGGTAGTGTGATGACACAAAAGATTAATAACTTTTCGGAAGAGTTTCTAACAGCCCTTTCCGAAACAAAATATTCATACATTGAGATTTAAAAGATGAGTTCAGATCAGGGATTTGGAATTTCCAAGAGGGAGATATCTCCTGTACTTGATGATATTGGAAAACAAAGGGATATGGATAAAAAGAAATGTTTGCAACAATTCATACCCCATCTGTGGCAAGCATGAGCATAAGGGTCAGGGTAAAAGCCGTCCATGTACCCCAGGCAACATACGTAACATAACCAAGAAAACTTTCTATCTGGAAAAGAAGCACAAGTCATGTGTACGTAAGATAGTAGTTTAACCCTCGCATACCTCAAAAGACTGGAGAACCAAACGGGTATCCATGCTATTCTATACGGAAACATATCGGTCTAGCCGCCAGACGCTGTGCCTACGGATTTCTGTCCGATCAAACAGAAACCGTCGTCCTTACACAGTAAATAGGTTGTGAAACCCTGCAGAGAGGGGGTTTGTGGTTTGAATATGACAACCTTACGACGGAGGGTTTACAATGGAAATATTGTAAAGATACACGACCGTTAGATACAGCATAACTGGACGTGGCGACGTAAACTGTAACGATGTAGTTACAAAATTATTATAATACAACAAACCCTTCCCCTGCATGGCACATGTAATTTGAAAGCTTCATACAAAGAATTTACCAATCAGGGCACGCTAATAGTTTGTGATTTTACATTCATTTCGTTACAAAAATATTCACTTTATGTCTGAATGAGCCATACCATTTTGACGTCAAGAACATCGCTTTAAAATGTGCTGTAAAATATTTAGAAACCAAAAATATTGTAAAATTATTTTATATTTTTGCGGTTATAACATTTTTCTTTGCTTTATTTGAAAGCTGACACATAAACTTTGTTAAGTAAATTATTTTTAGGGTCTGATATCAAAATAATTTTAAAGTAACAACAGTTTATTAGTCAATATTTATTTTCAAATTGATATTACACAAGCACACTTCAAAAAAATGTGCGGATTTCAAAAGCTCCCAATGGCCAGGTGATTAGGGAGCTCGACTCGCAATCTGCGGGTCGCGGGTTCAAATCCCCGTTACACCAAACATGCTCGCCCTTTCAGCCGTGGGGGCGTTATAATGTACGATCATTTCCACTGTTCGTTGGTAAAAGAGTACTCCACGAGTTGGCGGTGGGTGGTAATGACTAGTTGCCTTTCCTCTAGTCTTACATTGCTAAATTAGGGACGGCTAGCGCAGATAACCCTCATGTATCTTTGCGTGAAATTTATAACAAACAAACACTTGAAATAATAAAAGATTAAATTAAACAGTTTTTCCACTCTTCATTTTTGTAGGAATTTTTCCGTCAACTGTCTTAATGTTTATTATTTTATTTACAGATGAGGGCGTATCAGAAAATTGAACAAATTGAAATACTAAACAAAACGGCGATCGAGACTTAAAATTCAATGAATTAAACAACATATGTTTTGTACAAACAGCAAAATCTTAGAGGTAACTTGTTTTCTCTCTTAAATAGTATAACTCCTATAATGGAGAAGATTCTACTAACAGTTCTTGGTTCAAAATAATATCATTGAGCGAGTGAGAATGTACAAAACAGATATTTTTCTTTTCTTCTTGTTAAGCGGTCTTCAATAAATATAAACAAATTGGAAACTCTATCATCTTTATGGACGTAAAAAAAACATGTGAATATAAATAAATTTGATAAAAAAAAACAGATAAGCTTTATAAGAACAGAGACTACACTGATGTATTAAATTCAATATAATAAGTGTCATCCAACTTATACAGGAGAAAAAATGAAAATATTCATGACCTACTTTCTATTAGCACGTTATTTTTCAACTTTATATGGTTTGTTTGTTTTGAATTTCTCGAAAAGCTACACGAGGGCTATCTGCGCTAGCCGTCCCTAATTTAGCAGTGTAAGACTAGAGGGAAGGCAGCTAGTCATCACCACCCACCGCCAACTCTTCGGCTACTATTTTACCAACGGGATTGACCGTCACATTATAACGCCCCCACGGCTGAAAGGGCGAGCATGTTTGGTGTGACGGGGATTCGAACGCGCGACCATCAGATTGCAAGTCGAGTGCCGTAACCACTTGGCCATTGGGAGCTTTTGAAATCCGCACATTTTTTCACCAGTTTGTACACAAATTATTCGCATAACATTTAAATGGGATGTTGTACATATACACGAACGTTAATTAAAATAAGATGTTTAAAAATAAAGACTATGGTCCTCGGGTGGGTCAGCGGTAAGTCTCCGGACTTACAATGCTAAAATACGGGGTTAGATTCCTCGCGGTGGACAGAGCACAGATAACCCGTTGTGAACTTTTGCGATAAAAAACTCAACAACAACGACAACCGCTACTAAAAATATTGATTTCTGTGTTATTTACAAACTTCATGGGTTTCTCATATCATTGATATCTCAACTGGATATTTTCATGTGGTATTATATAGGATGTGGTAAATTGACAAACAACGATGTATAAACACAATGGTATTTATTGTAAAAAAAAACATTATTTATTTGCTCGAAAGCTTTTGAATATTATTCATTTGCCAAGTGAAAACAACAACTGCTATTGAAGTATATTGAATACTGCAGAAATTCAGTTGCCTTCATCAAAGACAGAATTGGAAGTTCCAGAATTTGAGCTACGATGTCGCTGAACATGTTTCGTACTTTCAGCTGTGAGCGCGTTATAAAAGTTACAGTCAATCTCATATTCAGTTCAAAGAAATGGACAAAACCCTTGTGTCGGTGGGTGCTTTTGGCTGGCTTTCTTCCCTCTGATAGCTTAAAATTAGGAAAGGAAATACCTGAATCTTCTACAGATTTCTATCAACACGAAATGGGTAGATGAATCCGTTAAAACTTGTGGCAATGTTGAAATATAACATATAATTATATCAGAAAAGAGTAATGGTACTACACCAGTGGGTGAAAAATAACAAGGTTTTATGTATCAACCATCATATATCTACATGGAAGTAAGAGATATAGATGAATCAGTTCAAATGTTTCTAGTCTGGCAATTTTTTGATCTTGTTTTATTATCGTTTTATAAATGTTGATCTATCATGTTCGTGAATTTATTTCATATGAAAGAGAAATAAATACAGTCAGGAAACATAATAATTGAAACGCTTTGTATTTGTTACTTTTTTATCAAGATATTTAATCCAAATAATAAGACAAATGACAAATAATAATGGATGGAAAAGTTACAGTGTTTTTCTTGGCCTTCGGAAACTACTAAACTATACCTTTTCATTAGGACTAGGTAACCTGAACTGGTTCTTCTGAACAATAATAACAATTTATATTTCGAAACTGAATTTCAAGTAACAGGAAGTTACCTCGGGATATCAAAATTCATTTTAATACTTGCACATGCAAAAATGCGATTTAAAAAAAAAAATGCCTTAACTCCGGTAATTTTATCTTCAGAATTTAACCAGGTTTTCAGATCTGGTTAATTAATTACCTTGCTTGAATATAAAGGTGTTTTATGCCTATTAAGTATCATTAAGTTTTACGATTGATTATTAATATTCTACAAATCTAAATATGTTATAAAATTATTTTGAATCAGAACAAAGGGCTATTGTAAATTCTACGGTTCTGTAAGAACGTTTTGCGTTTCTTAATACATCAAAAATTCCTTGTAAGTTCTTGTTTTATGACATTGCGTATTAGCTGTATTAATTACTTGGTTAATTTTGGGTTCTGAAATGTGCAGATAGCTTACTTTGTTCGGAAGCTAATTATAATTTCTCACAATATCAGGGAAAATACATTATTGTAGATTTAATTGTTCATTAATAAAAGTCTTTAGACCTGTGAATGTCCTTTAAGCGGCTCGGTAATAATAAGATCTTGTACATTTTATTTGTTGTCCAGCTGAAAAGCCTTGGGTTTCTGACCTGGTTGTTTTGCTCATGTGTCACATAAAATGTCGTTAAAATTGAAAATTACTAAACACTTATAAACGTTTAATATGAAAAAGCTGTTAAATTATTACAAAGCTGAGAAACATGAATCAACAAATGAAAATACCTTAATCAAAAATTTTCACATAATGTTCTTCGCTTAGTAGGTTAATGGTTAAAATAAGTAGCTGCTTTATCCGTTAACAATTGCATCTTTTCCCATAGAAACTTTCACAAAGAAAAATTATATAATAAGTGATTAAAAGTTTTATACTTTCAATGAATATATCGATTTTTGAATTTGAAGACTATGTAAATAGTTTGTTAATACAAAATAATAAAGTTTTTTTTCATTTACAATTATTTCTAGAAAAGTCATTACATAATATAGCTGAAAAATGTGATTTGTTTGTTTTTTAAGGGACCAAAAATCACCTTAAAACTACGAAATTGTACTTAGTTCAGCCTTTAGGGAAACTTTGTTGGCACTTAAAAAAGTTAATGTTCTAGAAAGATGTGGATCTCTGAAAGTTGACGGCTTATGTGAGCGAGAGTACACGAATGATTTAGTGAAATAGTGTTTCTAAACTACGCAAAAAACGAAGGTAATTTACCTTTGGCATAAGAGCTATAAGACACTAGGTGATTAACCTCAAGTAATGCAGTGTTGTTTTTAAACGGACAGGGAGACAGAGAAATAGATGACGTAATGGAAAAGAGAAAGAACTTGTTTCTGTTCAGGTGTCCAATGAGAACCTCGCATTTACAAGGACATCTGGCTTCACTTTTTTGTTGTTTTACCTTTAAATGTTCTTGGGATTTTCCTATAGAATGTTACGTAACACGGCTCCCAGAGTAAGTTATTCCAAGTTGCGTTAGTTGTCTGACCGCAACACTTACGAAAATCAGAGCCGGTTCTACCTGAACTGCTAGTTAGCTATACTGCATGAAGTTGACTGAAGTAAATGGTGTATTACTTTCACTTACTAATGACAAATTGTTATACTTGCAACACAGGCTGTGAAATGAAACTCGCCGGATATGTTTTCTGTCAAAACTTAACCATTAACTGCAAACACTGACAGATAACATAATTATATATATGAACATGTCTCTTTCGACGGCGATCACTGGATACACGGTTATTTTGATCAGTCTATATGCATATTTCGTTAAACTATGATTGTCAGTTATAAAATATGTATTTTCATGAGCAGTTGTGATTGGTTTTCAATGGTGGCCATGAAATACTTATTCATTCAATACCATCGAAAAATATTTCTGCTTAGAAAAAGATCATCATATACCATATGTTCTTAAAGCAACATCACGAATTACGGTCACTTTCAAAACAATCACCACTCATACGTAAATAAGTTTTGACGACCGTCGCATATATATATACAAATTTTGACTTTCAAAACACGATCGTCACATATCTATGTTTTGATTCTGAAAACACGATCATTACTTACATACATTAGTTCTGACTTTTAAACCATATATATAAATATATGTGTGTGTGCGTGTGTTTCTTCTTTATAAATATATGTTTGTCTGTGTTTATATGTATATATGTGTGTGTATTTACATATATTTGTGTGTGTGTGTCTTTATATATGTATATTAGAGTGTGTGTTTATTTTCCCGAAAGGGGGCCGCCTGGAGGGGTCACCTGTTTTAACCACTCGCACCATTATACAGTAGTATTTTATCTGTCAGTCAGTCAGTAAACACTAGATTGACGCCACATAAGGGACCCTTAACGTTTCAGTTTGCACTGTCCTGACGTCTGTAAAACGTGCGCATGTTGTGAATCACGAGAAGTATTATGCACTTTGTACACTACAACATGGCATGATATAAACCTCAAAAGCAAGAAATAAAGCATTTGTTACTCTTAATTTTGGTTTTATTTAGTCTTGAAATAGAACACTTTCGAGGACCCTGCGCAAGTACATCTAGTATACACTGAGTGGTCACAAGTTAATAGACATCTAATTTTTCGTCATTTAACTGATTTATGCTAACAAATTTGTGTTCACAGAGCACTATATGAATGAAAATGGTCCGCACACTAATTATCTTGTGCTACAACATGCCTAGAACTCAAGGTTCTCCCGAATTGTCAGATTTTGTTAGAGGAAGGATAGTTGGTCAAGCAGATGGTGGAATAAGTCAGCGGCAAATTTCGCCGAATTTGGGAATCCCTCTTTCGACAGTCAACGGAATCATCGTGCAGTTCAGGAAACACGCCAAGGAAACAACTGAGCAGCGTCCGGGTCGTCCTGGTCCATCGGAGAGGACAAAAAGGGCTGTTAAGAGGAGCATCGAAATCGATCCCAGATTAACGACTGCACAAGTGGCCAAAGATGGTGGGATGAGCCCGAAATCTGTTCAACGGATTCTCCACAGATTGGGTTATCGTTGGAGAGCAGCTACGCGGAAGCCCTTATTAAGCCCTGCCAATATAGTCAGACGAAAGAAGTGGGCAAATGATATGATGACCAAGCCTCTGGACTTTTGGAAGA
>NW_013665673.1:63328-66117 GCF_000517525.1 Limulus polyphemus | reverse complement strand
CAGCCAACTGTGAAGCATGGTAGTTTCAGCGTGATGGTTTGGGGAGCTGTTTGGGTTTGTGGGAGATCGAGCTTAGTGGAGTACGTCGAAATATTGGAGAAGGGACTCTTGCCACTTTATTCCTCGGGTTTCGTGGACAAAAACACAACGTTGTTCCAGGAAGATGTAGCACTGTGTAACACTGTTAGAAACACCCAAAAGTGGCAGGAAGAAAATGGTATCCGGAAGTTGCCCTGGCCGAACCAATCTCCTGACATGAACCCCATCGAAAACCTCTGGGCCATACTCAACCGGCAAGTCAAGAAACAACAACAACAAAAAACAACTTCGAAGAGCGATCTACTCCAAGTTTTGAAGCAAGAGTGGGCGAAAATCCCACAATCTAAAACTGACGAGATGATTCTCACGATGCCCGAAAGGATCAACAAACTCCGCGAAGCGAAAGGAAGATCTACTAGATATCAATTAAATTATAAATATATCAATTCATGTGAATATGACTGAAAATTTACATTTTTTCTGAAAAGGTGGTGTCGATTTACTTGTGCCCATGCTGTGTGTATATATTGTACGTGTGTGTGTTTGACTCAAAAGACGAATATGTATATTATGCCCATTCTCAAAGAAAAATATCATATGTGTTCTGTTCAATATAACTAACAAGACTAGGCTTTTATTTAATATTTCTTCGAGTTGCTCAAATTTATATAAAAAATAATGGCTAACAGTAACTGCTGGTGCAGTTTGGCTATTGCAATAATTCATTATTTTCCCACGACACTGTCTCTGCGGGCCCGGCATGGCCAGGTGGTTACGGCACTCGACTCGCAATCTGAGAGTCGCGGGTTCGAATACCCGTCACACCAAACATGCTCGCCCTTTCAGCCGTGGGGGCGTTATAATGTGACTGTCAATCCCAATTCGTTGGTAAAATAGTAGCCCAAGTGTTGGCGGTGGGTGGTGATGACTACTGCCTTCCCTCTAGTCTTACACTGCTAAATTAGGGACGGCTGGCGCAGATAGCCCTCGTGTAGCTTTGCGCGAAATTCAAAAACAAACAAACAAACAAACTGTCTCTGCGATAAACAGGTCATTGTGACATTTCTTAACGTCAGTTTAACAACTGTTATTTGTCCACAAATGAGTAGCTAAAGAACTGTATAACTGGTTTATGTCTGTAACCATGTGAATACTCAATAACTAGTTCATGTGAAAATACGAAATTGACTGATTTACACTGCACTGTCATGTAAAACCATGACTGCTTTGATTTTCTTCAAAGTGATGTTTTGAGTTTGCGCAAGTGTGTATAATAAAAGGAAACACTTTAAATTTGTATGTATTAAACAGGAATGGTTGAGCTATTTTGTTATTAAGTCAAGAAATATTGCATGATATTATTTCATCTGCAAGTAGAACAGCCAACTATAACGTCAAAACATTAATCAATAACATAATAATAATAATAATATATTACTATGACAAATAGAGATACAACATAGGCAATAGTATTTACTCTTTAAAAACAAATTCTTTGTTCTCTTTATTTTGTAACATTAGTTACTCCTGTAAGTACACTTTAAATTAAAAGTTTATACTCCCGAAACTTGATGAAGCAAGATAATATGTTGACTTTTGCGGAAACAACATTTATTGTTGTTGTTGTTTTTTCAGAATAAAAATTAGTAAAACATGCAAAAAATTTTCGTCACAGCTACGAAGTTCCATGGACAAATTCATATCGTTTGTAATATATAATTTCAAGTAGTGAAAAATAAGAAATTATTCGGCTTTATATGTTTGTGCTCAAAGTTTCACTTTATTTTATTTTTTATTTTTTAAGTTATATCACAACCCCACGAAAAAAATAAATTTTAGAGCATGTGAAAGATAGCACTTGCGCTCTGTCCAGCGTGGAGAATTGCCCGGATGTTAGTGTTGTAAGTTTGTAATAAGCTTACCGATTTCCCATCGGGAGAAGCAAGATAAAGCAAAAAACACGGAAAAATGCGCTTCAAACACAGAAAATAAATTGAAAAGAAAAAAAATGTCCAATGGAAAGATAACATACTGGATATTTTAAAGTCTAATAATTCAACCGTGTTTTGAAGACCACCAATAATGTTGTAACGAATTTGTTGTTATGTAGTTATTTTAATATCGTCGTTGTTTAGATTAAGTTTATATTTAAAAACATACATAGCTTGTAGTGTTAGATATGTATTGCGAAACTCCCGCCTATTCTACAAAGTTGTAGAAGATTCTCGAGAGTAAGAATCAACAATATATGTACATACGTAAACACTTGTATTTTTACGTAAGACTGAATTTTCTAGAAACCTTCCCATGCCTATAAATATAACTAACGCGATGCGCCAAGAGAGTATCTATTATTAGTTCGCTATAATCAGTGTGCTATAAACTTCGAAAGCTATAACTGTAATTTTTTATAATGCTTATCAATCGAAAAACTTCAAATATTTGACCAGGAACCTTTACAAAGTTCGAACATTACAAATTATTTGACTTCAGTGGATTCTCATTGGACATTAGTATTTTTATGAAAACATTACCTAACGTTAACGGTGGAAAAATCTGCGTGTGATTAGTGAGAGACAAAGCTAACTAGCTTCCCGTTAAGTGAAATATATCTCCGTCAACTCGTAATCAACTCGCTCATCGTGAACCCTCGATAAGATATCAAGGGGGTTCCAGACTAGAAAGAAGACTTTATACTGTTTGTAAGTTTGTGAAACTTTTGTTTATAAATCATTGTTTGTAGTAACTAC